>NW_006922071.1:1913403-1919756 GCF_000298275.1 Orycteropus afer afer | reverse complement strand
CAGTGAATTATCGAACCAAGGAGAGAGGTGGTGGGTGCTTTGGGAGGAACGGTTGGTGAAAGGGCTGGAGGGAGGCAGCATGTTTGGCCTTGCAGTAATAGGCCTTGGGTGACTGCTGTCTTCCTCTTGTGAGATAAGAGGAGGTCAGAACATGTGGCCTCCTTGGCGTTTTTGCACACAGTAAATCTTTGAAACAATGTACAGAGAGCTGGAATAAGTGAAATTTAGCAAATGTTAGAATGGTTTTGACTATTTTGAAGTGTTAAGCTGTGTCATAGTTACATGATCAGTATCCATAGCGGAGCAAGAAAAATGTGAAATAGAGTATGTTTTCACTGTCAAATATAAATGGATTTTGACAGGATTTTATGTATACAGTTTTTCACAAGTGAAAAGGAAACATTTCTCCCTTATGTCTATTTCTTGTTCTACATTCTATGCTGTCTAGAACACTCTGAGCATACATTTGATATGATGTGTTGTTAGAGTCTGAAATGTTAACATGGTTGTTCTTTGTAGTTTCAGGAGAAGTAAAGCCAACTGGGAAATTAAAAGCAGCCACTATATCCTTGATTAGCAGCAGGGATTTTGTTTTGCTTTGTTTCTAAATACTGACAGTAGGAGGGAGAAAGGAAGAAAATCTTTCTTATATAGATTTAATATCTTGAATAACATAATATTTCACAATGACACAAGTGATATTAACTATCTGCAGTTGAGTTTCTTAATGTCCTAAGGTTATATCCAGTATGAATTTCCCACTCATTATTCCAACTTATATTTTATTGGTGAGTTGTTGTTACTTCCATTTAGTGTATTCTGATTCATGATGACACTGAGTGTGCATAGTAGAAATACCCCATAGGGTTCTCAAGGCCGTGGTTTCTCAGGAGTAGACCTTCAGGCCTGTCTTCCAAGATACCTCTCTCTCTGGGTGGGTTTGGACAGCTAGTGGTTGAGTACTTCATCATTTGTTCCATCTAAAGACACCTTTGTGTAATTAATGTGATATACTATAAATTTATATTACTGTCAGGGTATGAATATGTATTTTCTCAAAATACTGTTATATTAATTCAACGTGGCTTATACCATACCAACCATATTTCTGCATATAATTTGATTAAATGTTTTCTCTCCCTGTGGCAATCTTTTCAGTTCTCTTTCTAGTTTCCTGCTCTGTTGTTAAGTATTTTGACTTTTATTTATTTATTTATTTTATAGTACAACATAAAATGAGTGCAGATTAGAATGAAATCAGGAGAAGCATTTTGTTCTTTTTTTTGGCTTGCAATGGTTTATATTTTAAGGTAATTTTTATGTAAACAAATGAAACATTTTTTGGATTTTGTCAAATCCTACGTGCTGTATTTTCAAGCCATCAGCAGATGTAATTCTCCCACCTAGCAAACATAATGCTTCCATTTCCTGTGGGTTAATTCTTACTACTGAGGCATGTGCCTTGATTTTCACTGGCACTGAATTATTACCTACAGCTATAAATCTTGAGTCAATTTTCTATGAATGACATTTTACAGGTAGAGAGTGTATTAAGCCTGCCACCAGCATAGATAATGTCCTACCCGCCACGCTTTATTAAGTTAGCCAGCGTGGGTTTATGCTGTTTAATGTAAACTGACCTCTAATTTTCCTATAAATGATTACATTTGATTACAAACTAGAGTGATAGAAACCTCACTTTTCAGATTTGAGATAAAGAGACTTGCTGTGTTATATTATAAAGAACATGTCAGACAAAAGAAGAAATTGCAATTATTGTAATAGCAAAGTCCTGTTTTATTTGTAAGGACTCATGTTTATAAGTGTATATATATGTATATATATATGTATACTTTTTTTTCTGCTGACTGAAGCTATATGTATTTTATGGCATAGTAGTATTGGATTATTTATTGCAATATAAAATTTCAAAGTTATCTTATATCCATGTGTGGTAGTTAATGTTGTATGTCAACTTGGCTGGGCCTGGTTGAGTGGCTGGGAAGCTGGTGGTAGTTATTCTCCATAATGAGACTGGCAATCAACTCCATGGTGGGATCTGTCACAATAAGCTCATTAGCTGCTTTAGGGATGTGGGCTGGTTCCCATATATAAGAAGCAGGTTTGGGAATGGTGTCTAGCTTATGGCACACTTGAACCCTGCATGTAGCTGTGTTATTGTTCAGCAGCCTGCCATGCTCTGCCGACCTTGGGACTTTCAATGGACTTAAATTAATGGCCTGCCACGTGGTTTGACAACATCAGGACTGTGCCTTTTTACTTATCAACCTTGGGCTTGTCAGCCTCAGCAGTCAGTAGCTGTCTGAGTGAAGAAACGCCTCTAACTTCAGTGGCCCAGGATCAGAAGGCAGAGCTAAAGCCCAATGTTGAGGTGCCTTCACCCAGCCCTTAGATCCTGACACTTTGAACTTGAACTTAAAGCCTCCAAACTGCGAGAGAATAAACTCCTGTTGGTTCAAGCTATTCTATTTGTGGTATTTTCTGTTAGAACAGGACTAGGTAACCAGGACACCATAATTTTAAAATTGAATTAGATTAGAGATTGAGATACATTGTTAATAAAAATAACCTGTAGCCTCAATAACTGAAACTCACTGCCATCAAGTTGGATCTGACTCATAGTGAACCTTCCTTGGGATTCCAAGGTGGTATCATTATGGAAATAGATCACCCGATCTTCCTTTCAAGAAGAGGTTGGTGGGTTTGAATCCCCAGCCTTCTGGTTGGCAGTCAAATGCCTTAGGTATTAAGCCACCAGAGCTCCCTCAGTAATAGCTTAATAGCTTCTAAAAATCTAATTTACATAATTCTACATAATGCATTCTGACTTATAAGGAATGCATTGCTACTGAACAAATGAGGTAGCATAAACCAAGTCTATCATGTTGTTGTTGTTGTTGTTATGTGCCATCGAGTCGGCCCCGACTCATAGCGACCCCTCCTTGGGTTTCCGAGGCAGTATCACTACGGAAGTAGGATTGCCCAACCTTCCTTCCGAGGAGTGGCTGGTGGGTTTGAACCGCCAGCCGTCTGGTTAGCAGGCAAGTGTCTTAGCCACTATGCTACCAGAGCTCCCAAGTCTATCATATCAAACTATAAATTGTGTATAATTTTATAAACCTTCTTTATCTTTCTCTTATGAATGATAAATGCTCTTCATTTACATAAGCATATATGTAATGATTTGCAAATTGGATAAAAATTCCATAATTTTTAATTATGATGAAGAAATGAACTGTTAGGCTCTGAATTCCTGTCAACTAATTCTTATCGGCGTTTGCATCACTGATTCTTTATAACCTATAGTTTGACAAATGTTTCTTCATTATTAGGCCAGGATTGCAAGTGTTGTCCTTTACAAACATCACCTGGTCATCATCTCAAATCTCGTGTGTGCTACTGAGAAAAGAAATGTGTTGTCTTCCTACGTAGAACTTGCAAACAGATAAAGTAAATATTTCATTTTACTATAATACTAATAATAACATTAATAATGTTTTAATAGAACTAAAATATTGCTATAATTCTTTCATATTTATTGTTTTGATGGTCTTTATGACTCCAGAAGTATATAAAATATTTACTAAAAATCAAACAATTTGCCTTCAAGTAGATATTGACTCATGGTAAATCCATGTAGGTCTAAGTGTATGAGAACTACACTCCATAGCGTTTTCATGTCTGTTACTTTTCCAAAGCAGATCGCCAGGATTTTCTTTTGAGGCACCTGTGAGTGGGTTCACACCCCAACCTTATGGTTTGTAATTGAGTGTTTAACTATCTGTGCCATCCAGGGACTCCAACATAAACTACTGTTATTCCAAATTTACACAAGAAGATGCAAAGGAGATACTGCATGGTTTACAATCAGGAAAGGTATATTATATCCTTTACCATACTTATGAGTCTATATGTGGAGTAAATAATCTGAGAAGCTGAACTAGGGGAAAAAGAATGTGGCATCGATTGAAGGAAGACTCATTAGCAAACTAAGCAATACCAAAAACATAACCTTGCTTGCTGAATGAAGAGTACTTGAAGTACTCATTGATGAGGATCAAAGACCAGGGCCTGCAGTATGGATTATACCTCTAACTAAAGGAAACAAAAATCCTCAAAATTTGACCAATAAGCAACATCATAATAAATGGAGAAAAGAATGAAGTTGTCAAGGATTTAATTTTACTTGAATCCACAATCAACACACATGAGAGTAGTAGTCAAAAAATAAGATGTTATTTACAGGGTAAATCTGCTGCAAAAGACTTCTTTAAAGTATTAAGAAGCAAAGATGTCACTTTGAAGACTAAGGTGTGCCTAACACAAACCATGGTATTTTCAATCACTTCATATGCATGTCAGAACTGGACAATGATTAATAGAGAATGCAGAAGAATTGATGCATTTGAAATGTGATATTAGTGAAGAATATTGAATGTGCCATGCATGGACAGCTAGAAGAATGAACAACTCTGCCTTGGAGAAAGTATAACCAAAATGAGCCTTAGAAGCAAAAATTGCCAGATATCAAAACTGGATATCTCTTTGAAGAAAAATAAAACAAGATCCATACCTCACACCATACACAAAAACTAACTCCAGATAGATCAAAGCCTCATATGTGAAGCCTAAAACTATAAAGTTCATCAAAGAAAACATATTGGCAAACTTGGGGACTCTAATTTATGGTATAAATTGACTATCAAGCATAACTCAAGATGCACAAACAGCAGAAGATAAACTAGATGACTGGGATTTTCCAAAAATTAAATCATTATGTGTATCAAAAGAATTCTCAAAAAAAGTAAAAAGAGAGCCTACAGAATGGGAAAAAATATATTTATTCAGAAATGACATGTTGGACAAAGGGCTTATCTCTAAAATTTATAGAAAACTCTAACACCTCAAAATAAAAAAAAAAATAAATAAATAAACAATTCAATTAAAAATGGGCAGAAGACATGAACAGACACTTCACCAAAGAAGATATTCAGGCAGGCAACAAACACGTGAAGAAATGTTCATGATCATTAGCTATTAATGAGATGCAAAGCAAACCAAACATGAGATAGTATCTTACCCCAGCATTAATAGCAAACTTCAACAAGACAGAAAATAACAAATGCTAGCAAGGATGTGGAGAGATTAGGGCTCTTGTACACTGCTGATGGGACCGTGAAATTATACAACCACTGTGGATATTGGTATGGCAATTCCTTAAAAAGCTGATGCGGTGTAGTTAATTACTTAGTGTGGTTTTTCTACCCATAAGTCTTTGTAATCTCCAAGGTGAGATTTTCTATGAGCAACTCAGGAGCTCCTGATTGCTGAAGTTGTCCACCTGGAGTATTTCTGTTGGGAGTGGCACAAAACAATGTTCTGGGAGGTGCCCACTCTCTCTCAGGTGCTTAGAGTTCTGATGCTATGATTGGCTAGTTTGACCACCCTGCCAGGCTCAAAAGGAGGCTTCCTGGAGGCAGAACTCTCTCTGACTGCTGGTTGAGGAAGACATGCTGCCGAAAGAGATGCACCCCTGAAAGAGACACACGTTTCTGGGAAAGAGACACAAGAGACATGCATTGCTGAGTGAGACACCGAGGGACCAGCACTGCTGGGAAAGAGACTGTGAGAGACTGTTAGCTGAGAGATGGTGGGCTGGGAGAGAGACTGAGCATTTTTCCTCAACTTGAATTGTAGCCTGTGGTGCTTCCCCAATAAACCCCATAATCTGTGAGCTCTATGTGGCCACTGCAGCAAATTATCGAACCCAGGAAAGAGGTGGTGGGTGCTTTGGGAGGAATGGTTGAAGAAAGGGCTGAAGGGAGGCAGCATGTCTGGCCTGGCAGGAATAGGCCTTGGGTAACTGCTGGTAATACAGTCTTCCTCTTGTGGGATTAGAGGAGGTCAGAATATGTGGCCTCCTTGCCGTTTTTGCAGTTGGAATTAAAAATACCATTTGACCAAGCAATACTAATACTAGACATATATCCTAAAGAAGTGAGAGACAGAACACAAATAGATATATGCATACCTAGGTTCATTGTAGCACTATTCACAATTGCAAAGAGATGGAAACAACCTAAGTGCCCATCAACCAAGGAAGAGATAACCAAACTGCAAAACTGCAGTCCATACACACAATGGAATACTATGCAACACTAAAGAATTATCTAGTATCTTCAAAACATGGCAAGAAATGTGTATGAACTTGGAGGACATTATGTTGAGTGAAATAAGTGAAATAAGTACAGTATACAAATATTGTACTAGTCCACTATTGTAAAAATCAAAGAAAGGTTTATACATGGAAGGAAATTTTCTTTGTTGGTTAC
>NW_006922071.1:1908624-1913254 GCF_000298275.1 Orycteropus afer afer | reverse complement strand
AGAGAGAGAGAGAGAGAGAAACCTAAGATTATTAGTGGTTACCAGGGTTAGGAGGGAGAGGGAAAGAGAAGCCTTTGGGTGGCATTGGGTTTATGGTAATGGTGGTAGAATATTTAAGGAAAAAAAAAAAAGGTCAGACTTTGTCTCATGTATTTTGGTTAGGTTGTCGGAAGGGTAAACAAGTCCCTGGATAAGAATATCATGCTTGATAAAACAGAGGGTCAGCAAAGAATTAGAAGATCTTCAATGAGATGGATTGATACAGTGGCTGCAAAAATGTTCTCAAGCATAACAACACTTGTGAGCATGTCTGAGGTCCGGGGAGTTTTTTTGGTTTTTTTTTTTTTTTTTTTCCATTGTATATAGGATTGTGATGTGTTGGAACTGTCCCAATGGCACCTAACAACATCACTCCTTCATTTTCTGTCTCCTTTGGGCTTTTACATATACCATACCAAACACATAGGTTTGCACATGAGATAACATTGATTTTTCATATAGGAACTCATTTAAAAGCTGAGTCTTTGTGCCACTGTTATGTAGCTTATTTATTTAAAAAACATGCTAATAAATATATCTTGCTGCAGATAATTCAAAAATGCTTGTAGCAGTATATTGACAGAGAACTTCCAGAAATGCAAACTGGATTCAGAAGACATGGAACCAGGGATTTCATTGCTGATGGCATATGGATCTTGGCTGAAAGCCATGAATACCATAGAAATATTTAGTCATGTTTTACTGACTATGCAAAAGGATTCGATTGTGTGGATCATAGCAACTTATGGATAACATTGAGAAGAATGAGCATTCCAGAACACTTAATTGTGCTCATGAGGAATCAGTACATAGAGCAGCTGGCTGTCATTCACACAGAACAAGAGGAAACTGTATGCTTTTAAATCAAGAAGGGTTGTGTCATGGTTGTATTCTTTCACCATACTTATTCAATCTATATGCTGAACAAATAATCTGAGAGCCTGGACTATATGAAGAAAAGTGTAGCATCAGGATTGGAGGAAGACTCATTAACAACCTGTGATATACAGATGACACAACTTTGCTTGCTGAAAGTGAGGATGACTTTAATCATTTATGGGTGAAGGTTAAAGATTACAGTCTGCAGTCCAGATTACATCTTAACATAAAGAAAACAAAATTCTTACAATTGGACTGATTAGCAGCATCATGATTAATGGAGAAAAGTTTGAAATTATCAAAGATTTCATATTAATTGGCTCTGCAATCAATGCCAATGGAACCATTAGTCAAAAAATCAGACAATGTATTTCTCTGGGTGAATCTTCTGCAAAACCTCTTTAAATTGCTGAAGAGCAAAGATGTTTAATTGAAGACTAAAGTGTGCCTAACCCAAGACATGGTATTTTCAATTGCATGTGAAATCTGGACATTGAATAAGGAAGACTGAAGAAGAGTTGATGCTTTTGAATTGTGGCATTGGCAAGAATATTTAAAGTACCATGGACTTCCAGAAGAACTAACAGATCTGTCCTGGAAAAAGTGCAGCCAGAACACTCCTTAGAAGCGAGAATGGCCAGACTTCATCTCACCTACTTTTGTCATGTTGTCAGAAATGACCATTCCCTGGAGAAGAATATCATGCTTGGTAAAGTGGAGGGTCAGCAAAAAAGGGGAAGGCCCTTAACAGAGGCTTCAGGGACAGACTCAAGTATAACAAGTATTTTGAGGCTGCCATCGGATTGGGATGTGATTCATTCTGCTTTCAAAAGGTTGCCATACCAAACACATAGGTTTGCACGTGACATAACATTGATTTTTCATATAGGAACTCATTTAAAAGCTGAGTCTTTGTGCCACTATTATCTAGCTTATTTATTTAAAAAATTAATAAATGTAACTTGCTGAAGATAATTCAAAAATGCTTGTAGCAGTATATTGACAGAGAACTTCAGGTTGCTGTGAACCTGAGCTGACTCTATGACATCTAACAACAACATTAAGACTTCCTACAATATGTGACTATTTCATAATTGAATTAAAACCAATTGATAAAATATACAGGATTTCTCTGATAATACAAAGTCTATATGAATAAGTGGGAGCTCTGGTAGCATAGTGGCTAAGGCACTTGACTGCTCACCAGAAGGCTGGCGGTTCAAACCCACCAGCCACTCCTCAGAAGGAAGGTTGGGCAATCCTACTTCCATAGGGATACTGCCTCGGAAACCCAAGGAGGGGTCGTTAAGAGTCGGGGTCGACTCGACGGCAAACAACAACAACAATATGAATAAGTAATTCATTTTCCCCTCTATACCATGATTTCATTTTCTCCAGTCATGGATGTTTGAAAATATTTTTTTCCAGTAAAAATTGTACTTCATAAATGTTTATATGTAATAAATATTCTAATTTTAATATTATAAACTTTATATCATAATGGAAAGTAGAATTATTTTAATTATCATATTTTAAGGGTTTATGAAAGATGCATGAAATGTATCTTGTGGAGAGTATAGAGTTATTCCATTTCTGAATTGTTTTCAAATTTGAGGCTGAGAGCTCCACTGTGTAAGTTAAGCTTTCTGATGTAGTGTACATCTCACCAATGATAAATTACCATGCCACTGATGATCGATAGCAAATGTGTCTGTATTGCAGTAAGTCACTGTCTTTCGTGAAGTTGATTACAGTTATTACCTAACAGGTGAGTTCACAATTTTAAATGAAAAGTGAGGGCCAAATGTACAGATTGGCTGCACACGTAGGAAGATTGATAAGGGTTTAATTATAAATCATATTTTAATTCAGTCACTCTATTCAACCAAGTATAACTTATGAAATTCAATGTATAAAATATGAATTCATGCTATAATTGAGTTTGTAGTTTTACAAGGGCTCATTGCCCCCGATTGCAGTGGGCAACATCCAAAAAGATAGCTCACTAACCTGGCCAGAGAATGAAGTCAGAAAGTAAACCCTCTCTCATCAGTACATAAAGTCTGTGTCTGCAGAGTCTTCATTTCTCATCACAATATAACAGAGACAAAACCAAAATAAATCTGATTTCAGGTTCTTTAGAGAGACAAATGCAAAGTTAAAATGCACCTGGAATTAGTAACTGATTTTCACCCTATCTGTTCATGTCTTATTAGAAGAATTATCTTCTTCTTCATCAGTTTATATTTATTAAGTTCTCAATGGGTGTGTGGCACTGAAGCAGACTAAGCAGAGAAAATTATGGTATAAAATATTTCTGGAGTCCTAGTTTTCACAAGAATATTTTCTCATGCATTCATAAATAACATAAAATGGAAGCAGATATTTACCATGCATTTTTTAAATGAAAATATATTTATGAAACTTTCAACATTAAAAAAAATTAGAAAGAAAAAAGAATTTTTCTTCTGTGGCTTCTGATAATATTTTTCCTTTTAATGTGTAGCTGTGACTCCATGAGCAGAATCTTAAACTGATGTCGTTTGAGAATCTTTTGAAGGCAGATTGTTGTTTCTCTTTCAGCAAACCTAAATGGTCTTTTTACGTTTCATTGTCTGCTATGGTTTTTAAGTGCTTTTTAAGTTTTACTGACTCACATCCGACACAGGAAGCTTCAGTGAATACCAAAAATGTGGTTACAGTCAGGAAAGTCACACTCATTAAAATTATATTCTGAGGTTGCCCATTTATTTGCTATTTATGAAATGCATATCGGATTTGCTTATCTTGTAAAGTCAGAGACTGACTGTTCCATCAGGTCTGGAGACACAGTTTATGACTGAAACTTAGCTCTCTTCAGTTTTCATCTCTGCCACTACTATTATGACTACTACTAACTTCATAATGCTGGACTCAACCCAGGCTTGCTTTAATGACAGTTGGCTGTTTGTCACTCTATAATGAGAAGAGTATGGGAATTAAAGATCTGACTGGACAATAAATTACAAACACCACACTCAACTGCCATCCAGTGGGATCCCACTCATAGCAACCCCTCCGTGGGTTCCGAGGGAGTATCACCATGGAAGTAGATTGCCCAATCTTCCTTCCAAGGAGAGGCTGGTGGGTTTGAACAACTCTTTAATAGACTGGAAGTAAGTTAAAATAAAAATAAAAATTTTTAGCTCAGTTAACAGAGCACCAAAATGCAGGTGAAATGTAAAAATGCAGAGTGTAGCGATGCCATTAATATTCAATTTATTGTTTTGAAAGATAATAATTTATTTGCTGTCCCCGTATTTGTTTTGTGACCTTTTTCTCATTTTCACTATGAAATCAAAGTTAAAAGAATGAGGATTTCATTAATATTAACCTTCAGTGAAAATAATATTTGTTAATTATTTATTTTGTGCAAGTTAGTATAGGTCAGCATAAAACTAATTAGAATAATCACCTTGCCGTTAGAGAAGGGAAGATAGCATTGGATTGTGACACATTGCATTATTTTTCAAAATAGGTTCCGTGCTTTCCTTTAAGAATTGAAGATCTGGTAGCGTAGCGCCTAAGGCATCTGACTGCTAACCAGAAGGCTTTCGGTTGAAACCCACCAGCGACTCCTCAGAAGGAAGATTGGGCAATCTACTTCTGTAGTGATATCACCTCAGAAACCCAAGGAGGGGTCGCTGTGAGTCAGATCCGACTTGATGGCAGT
>NW_006922071.1:1906955-1907774 GCF_000298275.1 Orycteropus afer afer | reverse complement strand
GCTGTAAATCTTTACAACAGTAGATTGCCTCATCTTCTTTCCACAGAGAGACGGATGGGTTTGAATCACTGACCTTTTAGTTAGTAGCCAAATGTTTTACTCACTACACTACCACAGCCCCTTATTGTTCCATATAGAAAAACTTAAATTTCTACAGAGCATTTCTAATATTTTGAAATCTGTCACCTTTTCTCCGTCCTCTCCAAAATAGGAAAGAACACTGGTTGCACAATGGTTAAAGCACTCAACTGCTAACTCAAAGGTCAATGGTTAGAATGAATGTACCAGCTGCTCTGTGGGGAAATGATGTGGCAATCTGCTTCTGTAAAGATTTTCAGCCTTGGAAACCCTTTGAGGCAGGTCTACTCCTATAGAGTGAGATGTGAGATGCAACGAACTTGATAGCAATGGAGTTTTCCAAGCAGGAAATTGATATAGAAGTATTTTGTGAGCTGTTGTTCCTTTATTCAAAAGGATAAAGTGAGAGTTGACACCTCCGCTTCTAATCAACTCTTTGCTTCTCCTCTATTCCACTCGTGGCTTCTCCTGTTCCTGGTACCACTGATGATTCCATTTCTATGCACAGATGCATATAATTAGAACACTTGTCTACATTACATATCCTTTACCTCACAGTGTTAAGATGACATCTCTAGACTGTTCCCTGATTGACTTTATTTTATTTTATTTTATTTTTTTGGAGACTGTTGATGTAACTTATGATTTTTGCATTTTCAGTACATGATTTTTTTTTTTTAATTTTATTTTGATTTGGGTGAAGATTTACAGAGTAAATTCACTTTTCATACAGCAGTTCAC
>NW_006922071.1:1886836-1904435 GCF_000298275.1 Orycteropus afer afer | reverse complement strand
TTTTGATATTTTCACGCAAATTCTTCTGCTAATTGGGGTTTAGTCCAATTCTGTATCCTTCCCTTCAAGGCTCAGGGGTCCACGATTATCTTCTGTGTCTGTGTTAATTGGTTTCCCTTTTCTTTGTTGAAGAGGGTCTGTGCAGTCCTTCTGACTAGTCCGCCATCTTGCTGGAACTCCCCTGATTGACTTTAAATCTAAAATCTGAGTCACTCTGATGTTTCCATGCTGTTATTACCTAACACCGATTGTCTTTGAAATGAAATGTCCATTTTCCCTT
The DNA here is from genome assembly GCF_000298275.1 of Orycteropus afer afer. Lineage (NCBI taxonomy): Eukaryota > Metazoa > Chordata > Mammalia > Tubulidentata > Orycteropodidae > Orycteropus > Orycteropus afer. The sequence continues at coordinate 1,904,155 of NW_006922071.1, read as the reverse complement.
GAAAACTGAGGTGATGTGAAGAGATACTACAGAAGATTTTCACAAATGCCCATATTCTACTGTAGAAGCCTCAAAATTTTAAGATTTTTTTTCCCTATAGCAGAGACATCAAAGCATGTATTAGGTTTGTAAAGCCATCGGCAATATTTTCAATACCTGATATACATTTGTAATAATTAGTTCACATAGACATGAGGAACCTCATTCATAAATAATTTTAAAGTCTCATCTTTTGAAAATTATTCATGCATACACACATATGCATAAGGTTCTCCATGCTTGTACACAGGCAGATGTGTGTGCAGAAAAGGGCCAGATGTCAAGGAAAATTTCAAGATAGGTCCAGCATGGTCCCTTGAAGAATATCTGCTCCAAGTTAAGATTGGATTTGGCATATCCAGTGTCAGAAACTGAGGAGAGAGAGCAAAGGCTTCAAGTAGAGCTCGATGGCTGTGTCTTTGATTTACCTTACCCAGTCCATGTGAGCATTGTTTACAGTGCTCAAGAATGTGATAGTTCCTTGGTGAACTTTGCAAGGCCATTCAGTACATTAGAGGCCATGCAATCTTCAGTGGAACTTTGATAAATGGTGCTCATAAATATAATTTGCACACAGGGTATTGAACTTCGATTCTGAACGGTTTGGTTGCAGCAGTGCTTTTCTGTCCCTGAGTGGTGGGTCAGTAAAAACTTAATCCTTGCTGGAAGCAAAAAGTCAAGAGAGGGTGATATCAGAGCCATCCCCTAAAAAGGCAAGTTGGCCAGGTTTTATTAGTGCCATGTGATATTTCTGTACATTCTTTGGAATTCTGCAATAAAGGCAGGTGTGTATATTAACAAGAATCTGTTTATTCCCATTGGCTAATAAGACTCGAACAAAAGAGAAGTACTTTCTCAGGTTATTTGATTTAACACTCCAGTTGGCACATAGAAGGTATTCTACTGATTGTTTCAGACTGAAGGCTATTCAGTTCTTTAATTTCCTCAAAGCAGCTGAAGCTATCCTTCCTTATTAAGGCATTCCTGCCTTTGTAAATGAAAAGGGAACAAAGAACTCGCAGGACAGGTTCAGAAAACGTATCCTTATCCTTAGTTGCCTGGATGATTATAGAACTTATTAACTAACATTAAAGTGCAGTTCTGGGCTATATACACAGACTAAAAGTGAATGTGCTGTATGGTAACACATTGGTGCCAATTCACAGCTTTCTTAACCACCGTCTTTGATTTGTTTACAAAAACAAAATCCAAGTTTATGCTACTTTGAAATTAGGCATATTATTACATCATTACATTTTCATCACACGGTCTATTATTAGCGCCATTAGTGACATGAACAGGGAGTATTTATTGCTCAAATGCTTCCTGTGCTTTGAGTCTTCCTGCTGCTACAGAGTAGATTGTTTTAAATAACACGCATAAAGAATTTCTGATTTTATATTTTTTCTCGGTTTTTAATGTTAAAACAACCAGCATTATAGGGAATATTGATGAATTTAACTAGCATTACACATCTATGTGACATTCTCTGACTTTTTCTTTCTTTGTATTTTTGTCTGTAGTCCTATTTCTTTAAATGTGCGTAGTGTGTGTGTTAGGGTATATACGATTTTTAAATTCAAATGTGTAGCTAATATTTCTAATAAAATTATTTTTCAGACTTCTTGTTAATATTCAGTCTGTGTCTGAAATAGTCCATTAAAGTCTTAAAGTGCTACTCTTCTTTTTAGTAGATTTACGATATGCTTCCTGGCATTTGGGGACATAGAATATGCCAATCATATATAGAAAAGTAAAAGCAAACATCCCAAGACCTAGAGGGAAATATGTACCCTACTGTATTAGTCAATGTGTTCCAGAAGTTTAACCAGTAGGAGAACAGACAAAGATGTAGACATAGATATATAAATGTGTTTGTTCTGATGGTGGCTATTGGGTCAATTCTGATGTATAGCAATGCTATATGGCAGTGTAGTACTGCTTTCCTGGGCTGTGATATTTGTGGGAGCAGATATCAGGTCTTTTCTCCTACAGAGTGTCTGACAGGTTCATGACGGGTTCTAACCACCCACTTTTGGGTTAGCTGCTGGACACTTAATCTTGATGCCCCCAGGTCTCCTTTATATTGATGGAAACACACGTTATATGCAAATATATACATATATACTCAACTCATTGCCATTGAATGGATTCTTATCAACTGTAACCCTGAAAGGACAGAGTAGAACTCCCCACAGGTTTGCCACTGATGTGAATCCTTACAAAAACAGACTGTCATGTCTCTCTAGCCCAGAGAAACTGGTGAGTTTGAAATGCTGACTTTTTGGTTAGCAGCTGAGTGTTTTAACTACTGCCTCACCAGGACTCCTTATGTATACGTTGTTGTTGTTGTTATGTACCATTGAGTCTGCCCTGACACATAGTGACCCCTCCTTGAGTTTCCAAGGCGGTATCACTACGGAAGTAGATTGCTCAACCTTCCTTCCAAAGAGTGGCTGTTGGGTTTGAACTGCGAGGCTTCTGTTTTTTATTTATGTGTTTATTATTTATTTAGAGAGAAAAAGAAAATTTTATTTTAAGCAGTTACCTAACGGGACTGCTAGACTGGCAAGACCAAAATTCAATCAACTGAGCAGCATAGCCCTTTTGATTGTCGGGCTAAAGCATGTTTCATGAAACAAATTGAGAAGCGTTCCCTCCTCTGCGATTTTTCTGAACACAATTATGTAGATGTTGTGTTAATTCTTTAAAACTTTGTTACATTTCTTCATGGAAATTATCTAGTCATGGAGATTTCATTTGTGGGGTAGTTTTTTATTACACAGTCAATTTCCTTAATAATTAGATTATTCAGAATATCGATTTCTTTTTGAGTGAGTTGTCGTAGATTGTGCTATATTTAGGAAGGGTTCCCCTTTTTTCTACCTCGTAGGTTTTATGGGTGTAGAATTCTTTATAGTATTACATTATAATCCTTTTGATGTCTGCAAGTTCTATTGTATTTTCTCATTTCTTTCATGATATTAATAAATTGTGTCTTCTCTCTTTGTTGTCAGTCTTGCTAGAGAGAAGTATGCCAATTTCACTGATCCTCCAAAAGCCAAATTTTTCCTTCATTAGTTTCTATGTTTTAGTTTCTTTTAAATTTCATTACTTTCTCTTCAATGTTATGTCCTTCCTTCTTTTTGTGTTTATTTTGCTTTTCCTTTTCTGTTTTTTTTCAGGAGAGAGTTTAGATTCTGGATTTGAGATTTTCTTTTTTTTTTTTTTTTTTTAAATGTGTGCTTTTAGTGCTATAAATTATTTTTCAGCACTGCTTTAGATATTTCCAATAAATTTGATATGCTGTATTTTCATTTCCACTCTGTTCCACATATTTTGTTATGTCTATTTAGAATTCCTCTTGGACACTGTGGATTATTTAGAAGTATGTTGTTTGGTTTTCCAAGTGATGGGGAATTTTTCTGTTATCTTCTTTGTTTAAAAAATACTGAATTTTAATTTCATTGCACTGTGGTCAGACAGCACACTCTATATATTTCAGTTTATTTTACATGTGTTTTTGCTTATTTTGTGATATATTTTTGCATATATTCTGTGAGTGCAAATGTGTATACCCACGGTTAATCTATGGGATGTTGTATCAAAGTCATTAAAATTCACTTGGTGGGTGGTGTTGAATTCTTCTATATTTAACCTTATTTACTGTCTAGCTGTGCTCTCAGCTGTTGAATTATTCTACAATAACGGTATTTGTCCATTTCTCCTTTCTGTTCTATCAGATTAAAACAAAACAAAACAAAACAAAACAAACTTACTGCTGTGGAGTTGGATCCAACTCATAGTGACCCATACTTGAGTTTCTGATGCGGTATCACTACGGAAGTAGATTCCTCAAATTCCTTCTGAGGAATGGCTGGTGGGTTTGAACTGCCAGCCTTCTGGTTAGCAGTTACAATGCCTTAGGCTCTACACCACCAGAGCTCCTTCTATCAGATTAGTCTTCATGTATTTTTTGTATTTGTGGTTTGCTACATATATATTTAAGTTGGCTGTATGTTCTTAGTAAGGAGCTTTGCTGGTGCAGTACCTAAGACATTCCAACTTACCAGTCACTCCACAGAAAGAATGTAGGGAAATCTACCTCCATGAAGATTTACTGCCTTTGAAACCCAATGGGATGCCAACCCAAGTTGGCATCAATTCATTGGTAGTGGGTTTGGTGTTTTGGTTTTATTTTTTATGTATTATTAGTGTATTGACCATTTAATGATTATGTGATATACATCTCTGTCTTTTGTCATTTTCTTTGCTCTGAAGTATTCTTTATATAGTATTAGTACATCTTTCTCTATTTCTTTTTATTGATATTTACATACAACACCCATCTCTTTGTCAAATTGTGGTGGTTTGTGTATTGCTATGAAGCTAGTATCTATTCCACCAGGATCAACAATAGTGGACAGATTTCAATGAAACTTAGGCCTAGTTCTACTTCTAGAAATTAACCAGTGAAAACTCTATTAAGAACAAAATAGTGCCTGATATCATACAGGAACACCCAGGATAGATGGCAGTCAAAGTATAACCATGCAACAGCTTCCTCATCAAGGTAGAGTCTACTTTATTTATTCTGATGGAGTAAGGCCTTCAGTTCCTTCATTTGCTGATGTGATATGACTAAAATGAGAAGAAACATCTGTATACACACATTAATGACTAGAATATGCAATGTACAATTATAAATCCTTGAAATCATCAAAAATTAAATGACATGTCTGATGAAACCACTGACACTATGGCCCCTAGATGCCCTTCAGGTCTGGAATTGAACCCACTCCTTTGGCTCCCAGCTAAACAAAAGACAGGCCTATGAGCTGAACATTTACATTAAGTAGATACACTCCTTGGATAGTTCAATCATGGAATAATACAAGGGCTGTGTGAATGAGGAGACAGCTCAGGGGACAAAGGTGCATGGGAGGGAAGGACACAGAAAGAGGTAACTATGGGGAGGAAGTGGGAGAGGAGCTGTTGCATTGTGGTAAATTGTGGCCAATGTCATGGGAAAAAGTGTATGCAAGATGCTGTATGGAAAGTGAATCTGCTCTGTAAACTTTCACCCAAATCACAATAAAACTTGAAAAAAAAAAAAAAATGCCATGCTTGATGATTTATATTCTATGTATTCCCAAAAACCAAACTCACTTCTGTGGAGTTGGTTCCAACTCATAGTGACCCCTCCTTGGGTTTCTGAGGGGGTATCACTACTGAAGTAGCTTGCCTAGTCCTCCTTTGCAGGAATGATTGGTAGGTTTTAACTGCTAGCCTTCTGATTAGCAGTCAAATACCTTAGGCACTACTCCACCAGAGCTCCGTTCTATGTATTAAGGAGCTGAAATATTGATGTTGGCTGTTTTGATTCTGACATTTATATGGTCTACTATGCCATGAATGAGAGTTAAAGATGAATGGTATTAAATGCATCATCAAAAAGAACATTTATGAACTATCCTGAAGTATAGTATTTTCAGTAATAGTTTAATAGTCATTAACCTATTAAAAAAAAGACCAGTTAGTAGGACAATAGTTCAAATTTATTTACCAACCATGAAAGCCAAAGATGAAGAAATTAAAGATTTTAATGATTTCCAACAGTTGGAAATCAAATGAGTGTGCAGTCAAGATGCATTGAAAATTACTGGTGATTGGGATGCAAAAGAGGCAAAAAAGAAGGATCAATATTTGGAAAAGTGCCTTAGTGATTGAGATAACCCTAGATATCTCATGATAGAACTCTGCAAGACCAATGACTTATTCTTCAGAAATTCTTCTTTTTTTCCCCCTCAACAAAATAATAGATGAATATACTTACTCATGAACAACACTGGGTGCATTGTGCAAAAATAAAATTGACTATATCTGTGGAAAAAGAGACCATAGTGCAGGTCCATTTCATTAGTCAAGACAAACCTAGGCCAATTGTAATACAGACCATCAATTGTTCATGTAGCAGTTCAATTTGAAGCTGAGAAAATAAAAGCAGGTCCATGAGAGCCAAAGTGTGAGTGACCTTGAATACATCCTGCCTGAATTTTGAGATCATCTTAAGAATGGATTTGATGCACTGAACACCAATAACTTAAGCTCAGATGAGTTGTAGGTTGACATCAGAGACATCATAAATGAAGAAAGAAAAAGGCCATTAAATAAAAAGGAAATGAAGAAAAGACCAAAATGGATGTCAGAAGAGACTCTTAAAGTGATCTTCAGTGCAGAATAGTTAAAGCGAATGGAAGTAATGATGAAGTAAAAAAGCTGACCAGAGTATTTCAATGAGAATCTTGTGATAGCCAGGTAAAGTACTGTGATGAAATGTGAGAAGAACTGGAGTGAGAAAATCAAAAAGGAAGAACACAATCAGCATTTTTCATGCTGAAAGACTGAAGAGAAAATTAAAGTGTCGAGTTATATTATTAAAACAATCTATTGGAAAAAAATTGAAAGATGTAGAGGACATGAAAAAAAATAATAAATAAGGAACAAACAGTCTCTCTACCGAAATAATTTGTGTTCAACCATTTCAGGAAGTAGAATCGCTGTTAGTAAAGAAGAAGTTCAAGTGTCACTGAAGGCATTGTAGAAAAACAAGTCTCCAGTAACTGTCAGAATACAAACTGAGATACTGGACCAAAAGGATGCAAATATCTAAGGGCTAGCCAGTTTATGTCAAGATATTTGGAAGACAGCTGCATGGTCAACTTACTGGAGTAGTTCCAAATTCATACATACTCGACTCTTTAAAGGTATTCTACTGTATGAGTCATAAAATATTATGGATAACATTGCAAATAAATGAATTTCAGAACATTTAAATCAGTTCATGGAGAATCTGTACATGGATTTAGAGAGAGTTGTTAAAATTAAAACAAAGAGAATGCAGGGTTTGGAAAAGATGTGTGGTAGGGGTCTACTCCTTCACCTTATTTATTCAATTTGTATGTTGAGCAAATAATACAAAAGGCTAGATTACATAAAGTTGTCAGCATCAGGATTACAGGAAAACTCATTACAATTTATGATTTTCTAATGACACAAACTTACTTGCCAGGAGTGAAGCTGATTTGATGTGGCTCCACTGTGAATTAAGGAGCAGTGTGAATTATGCCTGATGTGAACAACAACAACAAAAATCCTCACAGTGGTCTCCATAAAATGATGTCATGAAAAATTCAGAAAAAACTGAAATTACCAACTCCTTCGGTTCCCCTTGGATGGACAACCAATAACCATGCAAGCAGTAGTCAAAAAAAAATTGGTTTGGTTTGGATAGCACATAAAGCAAATCTACTCCAAAAGACTTATTTGGAGTATTAAAAAGCAAATATATCACTTTGATGACTAAAGTGTGCCTGACCTAGGCCATGGTCTTTGCAGTCCCCTAACAGGCATGAAAATGCTGGACAATGACAAGGGAAAAGAAAAGAATTTATGTGTTCAAATAGTGGTGTTGATAAAGAATATTCACTCTGTTATGAAATGGCAGCTCAGAAGAACATCCCTTTGCAGTGAAGATGCCAAGACTTTGCCTCACTTACTTTGGATACGTCATTGGGAAAGACCACTTCCTAGAAAATGACACCATTTTTGGTAAAGTAGAGGGTCATGGAAAACAGGAAAAGCTCCCAATAAGATGAATTGACACAAAAGCCACAGAATGTATCCAAGTATACCAAAGACCATGAATGTGAGACAAGACCAGGAAATATTTCCTTCTGTTATATATATTTTCCATGAGTTAGAGCAAACTTCCACTAGTCATCTGTCAGTTTGTCATACTGTGGTGGCTTGTGTGCTACTGTGAGGCTGGAGGCTATGTCACTGGTACTTCAAATACCAGCAGATTCACTCATGGTGGATATTTTCAGTGGAGTTTCCATACTAAGACAGACTCAGAAGAAGGAAAAAGCCATCCACTTCTCAAAGAATTGGCCAATGAGAACCTTATGAGTAGCAGTGAAACACTGTCTGATATATTACTGGAAAACTTTACGAACAGCCCTGAAACATTGTCCGATATAGTGCTGGAAGATGAGTCCCTCAGGTCAGAAGGCATTCAAAATACGAATGAAGAGCTGCCTCCTCAGAGCAGAACTGACCTTAAGGATGTGGATAGAATACAGCTTGTGGGACCTCCATTTGCTGATGTGGCATGACTCAAAGTGGGAAGAAATAGCTGTAACACCCATTTAATATCAAACATGGAATGTACAAAATATGACTCTAGGAAAATTGGAATTTGTCAAAAATGAAATGGAATACATAAAGATTGATATACTAGGCATTTGTTGTTGTTATGTGCCGTTGAGTCAGACCTGACTCATAGCGACCCCTCCTTGGGTTTCCAAGGCAGTATCACTACAGAAGTAGATTGCCCAACCTTCCTACCAAGTAGCAGCTGGTAGGTTTGACCCACCAGCCTTCTGGTTAGTAGTCAAGTGCCTTAGGCACTATGCCACCAGAGCTTTAGTGAGTTGAAATGGACTGGTTTTGGCTATTTTGAATCAGAGAACCACATGATATACTGTTAGGAATAACAAATTGAAGTGGAATGGTGTGGCATTCATCGTCACAAAGAATGTTTCAAGATGCATCCTGAAGTACAATACTGTCAGAGATAGGATAATATCCGTATACCTACAAGGAAGACCAGTTACTGCTACTATTATTCAAATTTAAGTACTAACTACCAAAGCCAAAGACAAGGATATTGAATATTTTACCAATTTCTGCAGTCTGAAATTGACCAAACATGCAATCAAGATGTGCTGATTATCACTGGTGATTGGAATGCAAATTAGGAAACAAAGAAGAATCACTGGTAGTTGGAAAATATGGTATTGGTGACAGAAATAACACTGGAGATCTCATGATAGAATTTTGCAAGACCAATGACTTATTCATCACAGAAACTTTTTTATTAACAACACAAACAGTGGCTATGCACATGGAGTTCACCAAAAGGAGTACACAGGAATGAGATCAAGTGCATCTGTGGAAAGAGGCAATGGAGAAGCTCAATATCTTCAGCCAAAACAAGGCCAGGAGCTGACTATAGAACACACCATCAACTGCTGATATGAATATTTAAGTTGAAATTGAAGACAATAAAAACAAATCCACGAGAGCCAAAATATGAACTTGATTACATCCCTCTTGGATTTAGAGACCGTCTAAAGAATAAACTTGATTCATTGAACATCAGTGACCAGAAACCAGAGGAATTGTGGAATGACATCGAGAACATCATCCATGAAGAAAACAAAAGGTCATTAAAAAGACAGGAAAGGAAGAAAAGACCAAAATGGATGTCAAAAAACTCTGAAACTTGCCCTTGAAAGAAGAGTAGCTAAAGCACATGGAAGAAATGACAAGATAAAATAGTTGAACAGAAGATTTCAAAGAGCAGCTTGAGAAGACAAAGCCAAGTATTACAATGAAATATAAAAAGAACTGGAGTTATAAAACCAAAAAGAACAGACTCAGAATTTCTCAAGGTGAAAAAACTGAGGAAAAATTCAATCCTCGAGTTGCAGTATTGAAACATTCTATGGACAAAATATTGAATGATGCAGGAAATGTCTATAAAAGATGGAAGGAATACACAGAGTCACTGCACCAAAAAGAATTGGTCTGTGTTCATACATTTCAGGACATGGCATATGATCAGGAACCAATGGTATTGAAGGAAGAAGATGAAGTTGCACTGAAGGAACTGGCAAAGAACAAGGCTCCAGGAATTAACAGAATACCCACTGAGATGTTTCAAAAAATTCATGCTATGTTAGAGGCACTCACTCAGCTATGTTAAGAAATTTGGAAGACTCCTACTTGGCCAACTGAGTGGAAGATATCTGTATTTTACCCATTCCAAAGAAAGATGATCCCATAGAATGTGGAAATTATTGAACAATATCATTAGTATCACACAAAGAAAAGTCTTGTTGAAGATAATTCCAAAACTGTTGTAGCAGTATATTGACAGAGAACTTCCAGAAATGCAAGATGGATTCAGAAGGGGATGTGGATGAGGGATATCATTCGTGATGCCAGATGGATCTTGGCTGAAAGCAAAGAGTACCAGAAATATGTTTACTTGAGTTTTTATATAGATAGACAGACAGACAGATAACATTGAGAAGAATGGAATTCCAGAACTCTTAATTGTGCTCATGAGGAACCTTTACATAGATCAGGAGCCTGTCTTTTGAATAGAACAATGGGATACTGCAAGGTTTAAAATCAGGAAGAGTGTGTCTGAGTTGTATCCTTTCAGCATACTTATTCAATCTTTATGATGAGCAAATGATCCAAGAAGCTGGAATATATGAAAAATAATGCAGCATCAAGTTTGGAGCAAGATTCATTAGCAATCTGTGATAAGCAAAGAATACTTTGCTTGGTGAAAGTGAGGATGACTTGAAGCACTTACTGATGAACATTAAAGACTACAGTCTGCAGTATGAATTGCATCTAGATATAAACAAAATGAAAATCCTCACAACTGGACCAATAAGCAGCATCACAATAAACAGAGAAAAGATTTAAGTTGTCAAATATTTCATGTTACTTGGTTACATAATCAAGCAATGGAAACTGCAGTCAAGACATCAGAAGACATATTGCACTGGGCAAGTGTACTTCAAAAGACCTCTTTAAAGTGCTGAAGAACAAAGATGTGCTTTGAAAACTAAAGTGTGCCTCACCCAAGCCATGGCATTTTCAGTTTCCTCATATACATGTGAGAACTGGACAGTGAATGAGGAAGACCAAAGAAGAGCTGATGCCTTTGAGTTGTGGTGTTGGCAAAGAATAGTGACAGTACCATGAACTGCCAAAAGAACTAAAAAATTCTGTTCTGGGAGAAGTGCAGCTGGAATACTCCTTTTAAGCAAGAATGGCCAGACTTCTCAACTACTTTCATCATCTTGTCAGAAGGAAGCATTCGCTGGAGAGGAATATCATGCTGTAAAGTGGAGGGTCAAGGAAAAAGTGGAAGGCCCTCAGGCAAATGGATTGACACAGTGGCTACAATGATGGGGTCAAGTAAAACAAGGATTGTGAGGCTGGTGGAGGACCAGACAGTATTTGATACTGTTGTACTAATAGGGTCACTAATAGAGCCAACTTGATGCCATCTAACAATAACAGAGCCAATTTGATGACAACTAACAATTTTTGCATGAAATAGTGTTTTTCCATCTTTTTACTTGAAACAAACTCTATCATTAATTATGAAATGGCTTTCTTATAGTTAGCAAAGTGTTGAACCACATGATTAAATCTATTCTGCCAAATTCTGTATCTCAATTGATGCATTTAGGTGATTTTTATTGAATATAATTATATTATTGATATGAGTTGTGCCATTTAATAGTTTTTTATTTTTTTTCTCTGACTTTTCACCATTTACTTGCTGTTTTCTACCTTCCTGTGGGTTACTTTTAGAATTGCATTTTAATTTATTTATAATGTTTTTTTGAATGTGTCTCTTTGTATATCTTTTTTTAAACCTCACCACCACCACCACCCCCCCCCCAAAAAAAAAAAGCTTACGGACATTGAATCGATTCTGACTCATAGCGACCCTATAGGACAGAGAAGAACTGCCTCATAGTGTATCCAGGGTTACCATATTTACAGAAGCAGACTGCCACATCTTTCTCCCATGGATCGGCTGGTGGGTTCAAACCACTGACCTTTCAGTTACCAGACAAACACATAACGGTTGTGCAACCAGGTCTCCCATAATGTGTTTAGTGGTCACAAATTATCTCTCCCTATCTTTTTTTACATCTAACAATGGCTTGATATCCTCTTAATTGTTACTGTATATTGTATCCAGATATAAACTTCTGGGTAGAAAATTATTTTCTGTTAATACTTGAAAAATACTGTTTTCATGACTTCTGATATGAAATCCACTGTCCTTGATGTCTTTCCATATAGGTATGTTGTCGTTTTTCTCTTGCTGCTTTTGAGATTTTGATTTGTCTTTAGTTTTGAGCACTTGACTGTGATATGCCTTTGGGCTCATTTATTGAATTCAACTTGTTTTAATTTCACTGAGCTTAAATCTGTGGCTTTATATACTTTGCTAAATTTGGAAAGTTTGTAGTCATTGTTACTTTGAGCACTTTTTCAGCCTCAACCTCTTTTTCCTCTCTGCTTTGTACGAAAATTACATGAGTGTTAGATATTTTTCTTTTTGGTTACAGTTTCATATGACCTTGACTCTGTATTCATTGTTTTTCTCTATGTATTTTCTCTCTGTTGGTTATATTGGTCAGTTGCTATTGGTCCAGTTGCAGTTCAATGATTATTTTCTCTGAGCCCTCCATTTTGCTGAATTGAGCCCATTCATTGAGGTTTTCTAATAGATATGTATATATGTATGTATGTGTGTGTGTGTGTGTGTGTGTATATATATATATAGGAGCTCTGACAGCATAGTGCCTAGGCACTTGACTGCTAACCAGAAGGCTGGCAGTTCAAACTCACCAGCCACTCCTCAGAAGGAAGGTTGGGCAATCTACTTCCATAGTGATACTGCTTCAGCAACCCAAGGAGGGCTCGCTATGAGTCAGGGCTGACTCAATGGCACATAACAACAACAACAACATATATATATATATATATATGTGGATCTACATTTTCTAAGTTGCTCTTTATATCTTCCATATTTTCTTTGCTGAGACTAATTCTTTGCTTTATCTATTTTTGTCATTTGTTTCAAATGTTTTATTATTTTCCATAAAATCATTTTTATGATGACTGCTTCAAAATTATTGTCAGATAATTCTACCTGGATTCCCCTGACACTGCTCTGGCAGATGAAGTTGAACTGGATGACTCGTTACTGCTAGATGAGAAGGGAAGTCCAGTTTTCACGTGTCCTACATTGTTACTGTATGGGGAAACTGACTTCTCTTTACTCCTGGGTGATGTGGAACTTTCCAGTTTCCCACTCTTGTTCCATTAATCCAACTTTGGTTGGGAATGGTAGAAGTGTTTCATTTTTTCTCCATGTTGCCTCTACTGACAACTCCCCAGTGCTGGTGAATGTGTAGGTGCATGTTCCACATGTGGTTTGAAAGGGCACAAAGTCAATTACACCCCCTGCCTTTGACTTGTTGTGCTTCCAAATAATCCATTATAATTCATAATTTCTTAATTTGTAAACATACAGTTAGTTAGTTTTTATTAACGTATATAAGGTTTGTGCCAATGTATGTCTGTGTAAGCATCTTTTTTTTTTTTTTTGGCCTATATATACACATCTAATCCAGTGTAGTTATAATGGCTCTCAAAATATTCTAAAATAATTAATCCAATTGTTTGAGTACTTATTCTTTTTAAATTATGTCTTATAAGCTGGCATTTCATAATGTTAAATGTTTGGGGGGCACCTCATCCTTGGATACGTACACACGACTTATAAATACTGTAAAATTAATAAAAGAATATACATAGCCTCTGCCTTATTCCAGGAAGATTTTTAGGTGGATTTAATAAGTTTTAAAAATGTGACAAAACAACATAAAATAAACTAGATAACATGATATTTTAAGAAAGTAAAGAAAAAAATAGAGCTGGCAGTAAAGTTGAGGGCTTTCCAGCTATAAAACATGCAAATAATCTAAGAATTACATCCGCATAATTAACCAGAATGCCATCTGAGTTGCCAAGGAAAATAATTTTCATTTTCATTACTGGGTAGGAAGGAACATCTGAGACTTCAGATGGTGAGTAAGGGTGACTTTGCCCTAATTCATGAAAATCAGGGCAGCGCATTTCAATATGATCAAATTAAAAAGAGCCCAGGGAGCTTCCATGATTATAAAAGATGACTACGATTAAAACTTGTATTATTTAGACATTGTTATTGACACCATAAGTATCACCATGTGCTCTGCAAGCTGCAGTGTGCCCTCAAGGTGGTCATATGGATAACAAGATCAATTTTTTTCTTTCTATTAGATGAATGCTATGGGACAGACTTGCCAGAAATAAGTGGAAATTTCAAAAAGCAAAAGGGAAAATGTCAAACTGGTGTGTTATCAAGTGAGATATAAAAGTTTTGGTGAGATGGATTCATATATTCTGATTTATTACATCTGTGTTTTTATTATTTTTATCTGTGATAGTTGTGCATTTATGCATGCCTGTACGTATATACAAATTTATGAGAGGACTTGGGAGCAGACGATATAAGATAAAATATTCATTTGATTTATTCTTACCAAATGAAAAAGCTTGCTGAAGAGGCTTCATATGGAAGAATGTTGACTTTCAGGAACTACCTAAAGAAGGCGCTTTTTGGTGATGAAGAAACTCATTGTGTATGCGAATTTCCTGATGGCCTACTATTACCTTAAAGCATTGTAAAGTTTTATTTTGGAGTTCATCAGTTACATACTATATTTGACTTACTTTGTATATAAAATACATAAAGATAGTATCCATACTTTGCTATTTCCTCTCTATTATCACCCATTTCACTCTCTATTTTCAATTCTTAGCAGATTTAAAAGCAGACAACATGACATATCCTTTGTTTGTCTTTCTGAACAAGGAGTATACTGAAGGGCTTTGAAATGGTTCCACTGGTTCAGCCATGGCCAGTGAAGTAATACCAGAATGGACTCAAATTTTTAAAATGTGGATGAACCAGAACTCTAACCAGAATGGGAAAAAAAAATCACAGGTCAAAGCTCAGCTACAAAGTTAATCTTCTTAGAAAAAAAGGGCAATATGTGTAAAAAAAAAAAAAAAAGAACTCTGGTGGCATAGTACCTAAGGCATTGACTACTAACTGGAATGCTGGCAGTCCAAACCCACCAGTCACTCTTAAGAAGGAAGATTGGAGAAGGAATATTGGGCAATCTATTTCTATAGTGATAAAGCCTCGGAAACCCAAGGAGGGGTGGCTATGTGTTGGAACCGACTTGACAGCAGTGAATTTGGTTTTTGGTATGTGTAGAAAAAAGGGCAAATCTTTTGACCAGCTGAGTCAAAAACAGTGGCAACTGGCTCAATGATGGCAGCTAAACCTGTTGTTTTGAATGTTGCTGTCCACAGTTCTTGCAAAAATCCAATTTCATGTTTCAGGCTCCCAAAAGGGCCTCCCTATGCCTCTTCTGAGGATTTTAACCCACAATTTTTCTGTTCCACTTAGTGTTCTGTGTCTCCCAGTTTTAAAAAATCGGAATCTGTTCAGGTTTTGCTTCATTGGCCATGACTGTTCTGATTTGATCTCATTCAAAGCCCTCTATATTTTGAACACTCTCTTTGTTACTGGAGTTATATTTTTATGCTAGCCTTAATATATTAACTGAGCAAACATTTGTATTCCATGTGGATTATGATGTGGTTCTATATACCAATTTCTTAAGTGGCTTGCTTCTCTTCAATTAATGAATTATATCCCTTTGACATTTCATAATAGAGTATCTTTCCCTATGTCTGTTTTTCTTTCTTTCATTTAAGTTTTTTTTTTTTTGTGTGTGTGTGTGTGTGTGTGTGTGTCTGTATGAATATTTACACTTAGAGATACATGGCAGACTGAAGAATGGCTCCCCTCAAATACCAACTTCCTAATTTCCAGAATCTGTGAGTGTTACCTTATATGACAAGGTCATACTCAGATGTGAAGTTCAAATTTCTGAGATGGGGAGATTGTCCTGGATAATCTCAGTGGACCTGAGGAGGAGTCAGAGGAATAGCTAGTGTGTTGATGGAAGTAGAGATTGGAGAGATATGCTTTGAAAATGTGGGAAGAGGCCAAAACCAATGTTTGCAAGAGGCCATTAGAAACTGAAGAAAAGCACAGCAAATGATTCTTCACCAGACTTCTGAAAGGAAGTACCAACATGGTGACTTTAGGTCAGTGAAACTCATTTCAGATGTCTGTTCTCCAGAATTTTCAGAGAAGAAACCTAAGTTGCTCTAAGCCACTATTTAGGTGGTAAGTAATTATGGTGACACTAGGAAATTAATATAGGAAACTTAACTGTCCAATCTTCCTTCCAAGGAGTGAGTGGGTTTGAACCGCCAACATTCAGGTTAGCAGTCAAATCCCTAGGCACTACACCACCAGAGCTCCATTTTTTACACATACTGCCCTATTTTTCTAAGAAGATTAACTTTGTAGCTGAGCTCTGACCTCTGATTTTTTTTTTTCCATTTTGGTTAGAGTTCCGGTTCACTCACATTTTAAAAATTAGAGTCTATTCTGGTGTTACTTCACTGTCCATGGTTGAACCAGCTGAACCATTTCAAAGCCCTTCAATATACTCCCTGTTCTGGAAAGGCAAGCAAAGGTCATGCGATTTTGCATGCTTTTAAATCTGCTAACTTAACTATAGCAGTATATTGATGAGAACTTCCAGAAATGCAAGCTGGATTCAGAAGAGGATGTGGAATGAGGGATATTATTATTGATGTCAGATGGATCATGGCTGAAAGCAAAGAATACTAGAAAGATGTTTACTTGTGTTTTATTGACTATGAAAAAACGTTTGATTGTGCGGATTGTAACAAATTGTGTATGACATTGAGAAGAATGGGAATTCCAGAACCCTTAATTGCGCTCATGAGGAACCTGTATATAGACCAGGAGGCTGTTGTTTGAACAGCAAAAGGGAACACTGCATGGTTTAAAATTAAGAAGGGAATGTGTCACGGTTGAATCTTTTCACCATACTTATTCAATCTGTATGCTGAGCAACTAATCCGAGAAGCTGGACTTTATGAAGAAGAATGTGGCATCAGAATTGGAAGAAGAATCATTAACAACCTGTGATAGGATGACAACACAACTTTCCTTGCTGAAAGTGAGGATAACTTGAAGTGCTTACTGACGAAGATTGAAGAATACATTCTGCAGTATGGATTACATCTCAATATAAAGAAAACAAAAATGCTCACAACTGGACCTATAAGCAGCATCATGATAAATGGAGTAAATATTGCAATTGTCAACTGCTTGGTTCTACAATATACGCTGGCAACTCACAAGTTCTTAGAGGCACTCACTCAATTATGCCAAGAGATTTGAAAGAAAACTACGTGGCCAACTGACTGGAAGAGATCCATATCTCTACCCAATCTAAAGAAAGGTGATCCCACAGAATGTGGAAATTATCAAACAATATCATTAATATCACACACAAGTAAGATCTTACTGAAAATAATTCAAAAATGGTTGCAGCAGTATATTGACAGAGAACTTCCAGAGGTGCAAGCTGGATTCAGAAG
>NW_006922071.1:1875573-1885916 GCF_000298275.1 Orycteropus afer afer | reverse complement strand
GACTTCGTCTCACCTACTTTGGTCATGTTGTCATAGGGGACCATACCCTAGAGAAGGATATCATGCTTGGTAGGGTGGAGGGTTGACGAAGGAGAGGAAGACCTTCGATGAGATGGATTGACATGGTGCTGCGACAATGGGCTCAAGTATAGCAAGGATCGTGGAGCTGACATGGGATGAGGTGGTGTTTTGTTCTGCTGTGCATGGGGTCGCTATGAGTTGGAAATGACTTGACAGTACCTGACAACAACAACAACAACAACAACAACAATCCACGCCAATGGAAGCAGCAATGAGGACATCAGATGACATATAGCACTGGGCAAATTGGCTGCAAAGGACCTCTTTCAAGTGCTGAAGAGCAAAGATGTCTCCTTGAGCACTAAGGTGTGCCTGACACAAGCTATGGTATTTTCAATCACCTCATATGCATGCAAGTGCTGGGCAATGAATAAAGAAAACCAAAGAAGAATTGATTCTTTTGAGCTATGGTGTTGGTAAAGAATGCTGAAGGTACCATGGACTGCTAAAAGAACTAATAGGCTTGTCCTGGAGGAAGTGCAGATGGAATGCCCCTTGGAGGCAAGAATGACCAGAATTCATCTCACGTACTTGGTCATGTTGTCAGAAGGGACCATTCCCTGGAGAAAGATGTCATGCTTGGTAAGGTGGAGGGTCAATGAAAGAGGGGAAAGCCCTCAACAAGTTGGATTCACAGAGTGGCCAAGGTGATGGGGTCAAGTATAGCAAGGATCATGGAGCTTGCGTGGGGCAGGGTGGTGTTTTGTTCTGCTATGTACAGGGTCACTAGAGTTGGAGATGATTCGAGGGTGCCTAACAGCATAACACCATAACTGTGCAATACATGATGCTAACTGATAAGCTGGCAGTTGGAATCCACCATGACATGCCTTAGGAGAAAGGCCTCATGATTTTCCTCCAGAAAATCAGCCACTGAAAACCTTGTGGAGCACAGTTCCATTCTGATGCACATGAGAACACCATGACTCAAATCAGCTGAAGAGCAACTGGTTTCCATCATATTTATTGAACAACCATCACCATAATTTAAGTTTAAACATTTTTATTACTACTAAAAGAAACTTCACACCCTTTCATAAAAAAAGTATATTTTATATTTATAATACAACTACTATTAATATAGAAGGTAGTATCTCATTGGTAACTGGTTAAAATAACTCAGCCATTCTTTTATTATGGGTACAGTGGGGATAATACCAGTGGTTGAAGGGTATGTGTAAGCCCCTGAAAGTCTGTAGTCCTGTGCAATTTACATTGGTACTCTTCCACCTAAAATACCCTTTAAAATAGTAATAAATACAATTTGGTAGCATAGTGGCTAAGACACTTGCCTGCTAACCAGATGGCTGGTGGTTCAAACCCACCAGCCACTCCTCGGAAGGAAGGTTGGGCAATTCTACTTCCGTAGTGATACTGCCTTGGAAACCCAAGGAGGGGTCGCTATGAGTCGGGGCCGACTCGACGGCACATAACAACAACAACAAATACAATTTAATCTTAGAATAAACCCAAAACCACAACTATCTGCTGTTGAGTCAGATCTGACTCATAGTGACCCTCTGTGGGTTTCCAAGGCCCTTTCATTGTGGAAAGTTGTAGTGCAATGATAGAAGTAGAGATTGGAGTGATAATGCTTTGAAGATGTAGGAAGAGGCCAAAACCAAAATTTGCAGGAGGCCACTAGAAACTGAAGAAAAGCAAAGCAAAAATTCTTCATCCAGACTTTTGGAAGGCACTATCAACATGGTGATTTTCCTTCTGAGAATTTTAGAATAGGAAGGAAATAAAAGCAATACAATTTAGGTAATATCTCTTCTTTCTAAATACTTTGCTTATTCCAGAAAGAACAGCAGGTAATTTGTAAAGAATCTCATATTAAGGCCTGAAAAAAGATGCGGACATTAAAATTCCACTACAGAATAGAGATGCAGACTGAGATAAACTTACAGTTCTCAGTGATCTGTCTTAGGTAATAGGGTTGGAACAAAAGTTTATCACTGAGATTTTTGAAAGATAATGTGAAAAGAAACTCCCTTTCATCACAATATTAAATAGCCTTGATATAAAAATAAAGTAATTATTCAGAGAATATATGAAAATACTTGGGATGATAATCAGAAAATAACGTATACAAAAAGGTCTCATAATAAAGACACTGAATCAAAATGGGTACATTGATGTAACAAATATTTGTGGCAGATATGACAGTAGATGCTGCAAACGTATTGATGAAGACACAAATTAAACTCCCTACCCTCAAAGAACCCAGCTTCTTTGGATTACCGACTCTGACATCCTTTTAAGAGGCATTACAATAAGGTGCGCAATGCCTGTGCCACCACACACCCATCACAACTCAGTAAGTGCAGTGATAGAGATAGGATAAACTGTGTCCTTGGGAAGAATGTAGGGAAGTCTTTTAGTAAATTTTAGCTGATGGGGATTTGAGATTTTTCTCACTGACAAAGGCCAAGAGTATAGTTCTTCTCTGTATCCATGAGAATTCAGGGTTATATTCCTTAAGAACACTCAAGGTGGCATTAGGTTTAGAGTCCTTTATTGAAGGGTGAAACTCCCAATAAAGTTATCTGAGGTGAGCTAAAACTGTGTCCACATCTAGGACTCAAATTTTATTTTCTTCTTCACCCCGTACAGTAGTGGTGATCAAAGATTCCAATATACACTCCATAAAGCAACCTAAATATACTCAGAGATAATTCTCATATCAGTATATAACCAAATATCTTCTTGGTTGAAAATAGTATCTTAATAAAACATCCATAGAAACATTTCATTGAAGAGAGATACTCTTTTATGTAATTAATAAAAAATAAAATGTGGCTAACATTTTAAAACTGTGATGTCTTCAGTGCAGTGAATAAGGACATTTTTAATTTTATTTTTCTCATCATTAAATCCTTAACATTTAACAGCATGTCAAAAATAGCACAGATGTATTCAATTTTCACACAAACTTTCGAAGTAACTTCTATTTTGAACGGATTAATTATTTTGCTAGTAAGTAGAATAGACAGGATTGTATGAATGAGATCCCTGTCCCTTCTATCGTTGCTGCTGTTAGTGCTGTGGCATTTGCTCTGACTCATGGTTTCCCCATATGCCACAGAATGGAACTCTGTCATCCACGCCACACAGCCATCGCTGGGTTTGAGCCCATTTTTGCAGCCCCTGTGTCAATCCGTCCTGGGGAGGCTCCTCCTTTTTTTGCCCTCACCCTGCACTTTACAAGCATGATGTCTTTCTCTAGGTACTGGGCCCTCCTGACAACATGACCAAAGGTCCAGACATAAGTTTTACCTTTTTCACTTCTAGGTGAATTCTAGTTGTTCTTCTGAAAAAGAATTTTTTTTAATTCTTCTGGTAGTTCGTGGTATATTCAACATTCTTTGCTAACACCATAATTTAAACACATAAATTCTTCTTTAGTCTTCCAAATTCACTGTCCAGCTTTCATATTCATATGAGGTGATTGAAAATACTACAGCAGTACACAAACCAGCAGAGGATGACAGACTGACATTCAAGTGGTGGTTAATTAAAATAATGCCAGCAAATCTGTAAAAGATGCAACTGATAGCAAACTGTGAAAGTGGGAATATTTTCTGAACCTAAAGAATGAATAGAGTGCTAACCCAAAGGCTGGAGGTTCAAACACATCAGCACTTCTTGGAAGGAAGACTGGGCAATCTATTTCCATAGAGATATTGCCTTGGAAACCCAAGGCGGAGTCACTATGAGTTGGAACTGACTGGAGGGCAGTGAGTTTTTGTTGGAGAAAGTGAATGATAGGTATGAGATGTAGCCTGTGGGAGACATGATAATGAATCCTCAGACTTCCCTTCAAGGACAGCATTGCTATCCAGCTCTGGACAGTACCCATAGGGCCAACCAACTGCTTCCAGCTGCAGGTGTTTTCAAAATCCCCTCTGCTTCAGGGCAGTCTCTCCCAAGCCCATGCTTTCCCCAGGGCAACCTGCATCCAATGACTGATCAAAGATGGCACATAAACATGCAGGCTTTTGATTCCTACAAAAAGGATCCTATGTGTAAATTAAGCAATGGCTGCTTACCAAAAGTCTTTGATTCAAAGCCCCCAGCAAGCCACTCCACAAGAGAAAGATGTGGAAATTGGCTTCCAAGAAGAGTTAGAGCATTGGAAACCCTTTGGGGCCATTCTCCTTTGTCCTGTGGGGTGGCTATGAGGTTGAGTCGACATGATGGTAATAGAGTTTGAAACTCTAGAGCTTTGACTGGGGCTTTGTCCATCTGGCGTGGAAATCCAGCTACTATCTCAGCCCAATCCTGTTTCTACTGTTTCTTTTATAGGTGATGACACTTAAAAGAAATATATCATGTACATCAAGCCCATCTCACCATCTCCAAAACCTGACCTGAGGCAATGACTCCCAAGTACCTGAATTTGGGCTACCTTATCAAAATAAGCAGGAAACCAAACCTAGTTGTCATAGAGTGGATTCCAAATTATGTTGACCCCATCTGTGTGTCAGAAAGGGCTCTGGAGTAGTGGTTAAAACATTCAGCTGTTAACAGAAAGGTTGATCGTTTAAACCCACCAGGTGCTTCTCACGAGAAAGATGGAACAGTCGTGTCTGGAAGGATTTAGAGTCTCGGAAACTCTATGGGGCAATTCCATTTACTCTGACCTCTACAATTGCAATAAACTGGCTAACTCAACAGCAGTGGACTTGGTTTTGTGTTTCAGAGTAGAGCTGCTCCATAGCATTTTCAATGGTTGATATTTTGGAAATAGATCACCAAGCATCATCTTCACAGGTGCTTCTTAGTGAATTTCCACCACTAACTTTTCAGTTGGCTGCTGAGCACTTTAAACATTTGTATGAGCTATGGACTCCATCAGCCACTCCACAGAAGGAAGACTGGGCAATCTACTTCCGTAAAGATTCACGACCTTGGAAACCCATAGGGGGTCACTATAAGTCAGAATTGACTCGATGGCAGTGAGTTTGGTTTTGGTTTGGTTACAGACTCTGTTACCAAAATATGAAATAATGAAAGAAAAAAAATAAAAATAAACGTAATACATTCCACTTCAGACATACAGTTTTGGAGGAAACAGATGAACTAGACAGAAATCTGCATATAGAAACATATATAGACTAGCTCTAGAGTGAGAAAAAAAAATATTTGGGGACATTTTTCACAAATCTAAAATATATTTCATGTTTTTCATAAATTGTAGATATATTCCAGACCCTATTAAAAAAAAAGATTCTAATTAAAAGCTGAAAATAAAAATGATTTTGTTTAGAATACAAGGAGTTTTCTCACATGGCTATTTTTCTCACATAGCAATCTTTTTCTCACATGGCTATTTGAATATTTATAAATTACCTCCACTGTGTGACTTGGGCTCTTCTGGTGTTATTGAAAGCTTACAGCAGACAACTTCAAATTGAAGTCAAGATTCCATTCCCTTAGCACCTCTTTCAGGATGTGACAACCCTTATGTCAAGCTATTTCCTTTATTGCCCAATTTATACATAACTGACAAGGTGTCCCAATTGCCTGGTTATGATATTCTTGTTCCATATTTGATGGGAAAGTGATTATGTTTTAAGGGAATTTCTACACACACATTTGTCAGCTTTTAGCTTTACTTATGTCCTCAGTTAGGTTATAATTGATGCCCAAGGGTACCTTGTGCATTTAAACAAGTACAGTTAATGATCGCTCACAACATATCATCTGTAAACAGAGAAACACACACAGGCAAGTTTATTTCCTCACCTTCGTGTCTCCTACAGATGTATGTGAAAGCTGAGTGCCATCATCAGGCTGCTTCTCCAATGTAGTGTTTTATGCTTTTGTGATTTCCCATATTATTTGTTGATAATGTTGTATATGCATTGAATAAATAATATATACATGCATGACTCTGAAGCTAGGTCCTGGGTCCTGGGTCATCTTCATGATCATTGATCTGTTTGACTGTATCTCAGATCATATTTGCCTTGTTTTTGCTAATGCTCTAGCAAACATAATGTCCCTTTTCTAGTGACTAGAAACCCTTTCTTGGGTTTCCGAGGTAGTATCACTGCAGAAGTGAATTGCCCAATCTTCCTTCTGAGGAGTGGCTGGAGGGTTTGAACCGCCAGCCTTCTGGTTAGCAGTCTGGTTAGTTGTCTTTCCAGACGACATGTCCAAAGTAATGAGCCTGAGTCTCACCAGCCTGGCTTCTAAGGAGGATTCTGATTGTGTTTCTTCTACGACTGGTTTGTTTACATTTCTTGGCAGTTGAATGGATATTAAATGCTCTTCACCAATACCACAATGTGAATGCATCAGTGTTTCTCTCATCTTTCTTTTTCCCTAAAGTGCTTCTAAATCATTTAATATTTTGGCTTATCAATAACATGGGTGAAAAGTGACCTGACATAAATATTTTATTAAGTTCTTATAATCTACGAAAAAATTTTACACCTAAAGGGAACTAGTGGCTTGAATAATTTTGGGAACATTATAAAATGTTTATTATAATTAATTTTGGGAAAAAATATGTTAATCATCATTTACAGAATGAGATGTTCTTAAAATATTTTAGTTCATCAGTCTTATGAACTTGATGGGGTGGAACCACTCCTGCTCATGGTGTAGGTGACCTAGCAATATTGATAATTTACTATGAGGCTGTAATAGGATAGCTGACTTCTCTTAAAATCCATTGCTTTCTTTTGCCAAGTAAAATGGTTTCCATATTATCTCCTTAAGGTCTTGTCTAGTTCCAATATGTTTTAACTCCATAAGATGTTCAGTCAAGGACTGACTTCTGTGCCTTAAATCCCCTCGAACTATTCTTGATCCTAATAATATTTGGAGAATAAGGGTGGTGTTAGTTAAGGCAATGATTTCATAGCTTTGTGAACTAATATTGATCTTTGCTTTTCTTACTGTTAATATTTACCTTTATAGTATATTTGTATCAGAATTTATGTATTGATTTTATAGCCATTTTCCCAAAAAAATTTTAGGTGACATTTTTGGTCAGTTTGTGTATTATAATTATTATAATTTTAAAATAAACTGCTGAACTGATATTTGAGACATGTTCAGGGGTTCTGTAACTGTTGTTTTCTGCTGTCATCAAAAATAATATGAATAAATGTAGTTGTCTAGACATAACCAACAAACTAATATGATAGATACTTTCAGTGAATTGATTTTTTTATGCTGAGACATTTATGGGTGTGTCACTGTGTAGATGAAGCTCATTATACTTACCTTTCTGTAAATCACTCTGAAGAGACTGTTTGATAATAAATGTTTTCTTCACTCATTTGAAGCATTTCTCAATGAGATGTCTCCCTATCAGAATGATTTGGTATTTAATCAAACTTATGATCTTCATATTTCTAATATAAAATATTTTAACATACCTATTATTTATCTCTCTTTCTCCTATATCTTATTCTGTTCCCAGCCAAGCATTACCAAAATAGTCTATACATTTTTGTCTATAATTCCTCAGCCACTTTCTGTCTTCAATAATAATCATCCAGGTCAGTTTTATCATGCATACATAAAATAATTTCTTAGAGATTGTCAAGTCTCTTAAGTTATTAGATAGACAGACATTTGTTATCTCTCTCTCTCTCTCTCTCTCAAACACCAAACTCCAAAACCCCAAAACCAAACTCACTGCCATTGAGTCAGATCCAATTCATAGCGACCCTTCCTTGGGTTTCTGAGGCAGTATCACTACGGAAGCAGATTGCCCAATCTTCCTTCTGAGGAGTGACTGGAGGGTTTGAACTGCCAGACTTCTGGTTAGCAGTCAAATGCCTTAGTCACCGCACCACCAGAGCTCCCTATCTATATATCTATATCTATATCTGGGAGCTCTGGTAGCATAGTTCCTAAGACATTTGACTGCTAACCAGAAGGCTGGTGGTTCAAACCCACCAGCCATCCTCAGAAGGAAGGTTGGGCAATCTACTTCTGTAGTGATACTGCCTTGGAAACCCAGGGAGGGGTTGCTATGAGTCAGGTCCGATTCGATGGCACATAACAACAATACCAACATATCTATATCTATATCTATATCTATATCTATCTATCTATCTATCTATATCTCTATATATATGGAAGTGTGCTCTAGTGGCATAGTGCCTAAGGCATTTGACATATATATCATATATATATATATATATATACACACACACATACATACCCACAACCAACCCCCTGCCATCGAGCTTTGAGTCAACATTGATATTGACTCATAGCAATCCTATAGGGTAGAGTGGACCTGCCCCATAGTGTTCTCAAGGCTGTAAATAAGTGGCTAATGGGTTTGAACCACTGAGCCTTTCGTTAGTAGGCAAATAATTTAACCACTGCACCACCAGAACACCTATATGTATACATATCCTTATATCCATATCCATATAGTGATCCCTAAGTGCTTTGGCATTGCTAGATCATGTGACATTGATGGTAATGTCATCTAAAAGAGTCCTCCTGTTTCATATATTATCATAAAATGTAGTGCTGTTTTTACTACCTTTATCAAAATCACCATTTTTGTTCTTCTGTTTCTTCTGGGTATACATGGTCTTGAGAAACTCATACTCTGACTACAATGTTACTCTTTCACAAACTATCATTCTTTTGTGGATTTCATATATCCCAATTATTTTAACTATTATACATGCTTCCAAAATATTTAAACTCTCTTAAAATTGAGAATAGCTTTTTCAACTGCTCCTTTGGTGTATTTGAAATAGGACCAAATGTTGGGTCCCTACCCAGTGCGCAGTTAGGCCAAAACAGTTTATACACTGAGTGATTAAGAGGAGAGAAAATTATTTACTGCAAAGCAGCAATACAGGAGGCAGGGGTCTTTTATGCAGATCTGACTCCCCAAATCTAAATCAAATTACAGTTTTTGTAAGATTCAGGAGAGAGGGTTATGCATATCCATAAAACCTTCAGGAATTTGGGCGTGAGATAGTTGACGATTGGCTGAAATTTCCTTGCCTCAGTTTAAAGAGACAGTTGCTTTTTAATTCAATGCTCCTGTGCACTGGATGAATCACACTGGCTTTCTGTCATCCATAGATCAGGGCTTAGGCAGAGGGGAGAGTGTCAGTTCCCAGGAACTTAGTTCCTCACCCCACTGCGCATGTCCACGGGCCAAAGTTAATTTTCAAGTTGTTGTCTAAGACACGTTAATGTGTTTTTCACCTCTTTCTAGGGAATAGCAGGAAAGAATATGCAAACTGGCTTTTTATTCCATTCAGTTCTTAAGGAAATAAGCTTATTGTGTTTACTCATCTGTCTCCAACTGGGGTCCTATTTGTCTTTACCAGGATGGGGAACTAGTAATTATGTTTCCTTTTTTATTTCTAACCAGGGTGGGGAATTTGTTGAGTTTTGACTCTCTCATTTTCCTGTACTCCTGCATTTCCTGCAAGCAGCTTAACTTCAACACACCTAAAGCAATATCCAATACTCTTTCCCCCTAAAACTACATATCATGCTTGCTAAAGTGGAGGGTCATTGAAAAACGAGAAGTCCCTGGACATGATAGATAGACACAACAATGGGTTCAGGTATAGCAGGGATTGTGAGGCTGGTACAGGACCAGGCATTGTTACTTTTGGTTGTACATGGGGTTGTTGTGAATTGAAGAGGACTTAATGACACCTAACAACAAAAACAACAAATCTCCACAAATCACAAATACCCCAAATGTTGCAATATGTTTTCCTGTACAATCACAAATGATGGATTTTTCCCCATACCATACCATGATTGTTGTTAACTTACAGAAATTCAGTTTGCATTGTGCTGTCTCAAATCTTGTCTTACAAAATTGCCTATTCTCATGTACCTCTGTTGGTCTTTGTCTACATTTTCTCCTATTTTTTTTATTATACTTTGTACAGCATTTTGTACATTTCTTTCTTACTTGCTTTTTACTTTTATATATTTTTTCTTAAATCTTTTTCTAAATTAAATTCCCTTTTTACAAATGGAATAATGATCTCTGTATGCAACACCTAAGAAGGTAATAAATATATCTAAATATCATTTCATGCATTCAGTTATCTAATTAAGAGGATAACTTTTTAACCTACACATTTGCAAAAAGTGGGTAAAACATGTTTGTTGTAAATAGTTACTAAATTATACTCTTAGAAAACAGAAAGTATTTTTCAAATCTTTCTTGTCCACTAAAATTTTGGGGTATATCATTTTGTCACAGGATGGTGTTTGTTGTTGTTGTTATGTGCCGT
>NW_006922071.1:1871333-1874533 GCF_000298275.1 Orycteropus afer afer | reverse complement strand
GAGTTTGAACTGCCAGCTTTCTGGTTAGCAGTCAAGTGCCTTAAGCACTATACTATCAGAGCTCCCTGTAGAAATAGGAAGGTCAATCAGGTGAACGATAACACTAGGGAAATATGCACTCCCTAGAATAACCATAGGGAGCTCTGGTAGTGTAGTGTCTAAGGCACTTAACTGCTAACCATAAAGCTGGTGGTTCAAACCCACCAGCCTCTCCTCAGGAGGAAGATGGGACAATATACTTCCATAGTGATACTGCCTAGGAAACCCAAGGAGGGGTCGCTATGAGTCAGGTCTGACTCGACAGCACATAACAACAACAACAGTGATTCAATAAATGTTTAGAAATTGAATATTATTTAATATAAAATCTTGTTCGATAAAGATATATTGTAAAACCTAGTCTCTAAAATGAAAGGTAAAATTTATGAAATCCTGTGGATTGTTTTCAGTTTTCTAGCTCCTCTTGAAAATATAATAAATTTTAGTTATCATTTTGTAATGAAGATTAATGTCAAAATGCGTTTTTATCTATGCAAAATATTGATCAATTTTTATGCTTCATATAATTGTCCCAATTAATTATTTTTCTAATTGAAGCCATATATTATCATATTTCAATTTTGTACCATGGGAAGCTACTTCAAATTTAGAGGAAAAAAAAAGATAAAATCAAGAATGTTGTTTGTTTTGTACTTCAGCTCTATACATAAGGACTGGAAAAAAATTCATTGTCATTGAGTCAATTCTAACTCATAGTTATCCCCCTTTTGGCTTTGAAGGGGTTAATCTTTACAGAAGTAGACTACCCCATCTTCTTTCCATGAAGTGGCTACCACTAGATTATTTAAAGGTTAAATTACTTTTATACATGAATATTATATATTCTGAAAGAGGCAGAATAATAATTTTTAGCACAAAAATAAAACTCTTCATGATTATATTACTTTATTTTAGAAATGTTTCAATGCATCACACAACATTGTGATGAAATATGTTATACTGAAAATTAAATTATACTGAAGAATGTTAAAAATGTATGGTTTCAAAATTGTTGTGCTCCATGTTTTTGAAATTGAAAACTAGAATAAGGTAATCAGTTCTCTGAATGTGACAGAGATGATAATCTGGTAGGGAATTTTCAGAGTAGTTCATGATTTTGACCTTTGGAAGTTATAGATTGAAGTGAAAATTTGATTTGGAAGCACAGGTGGAAGAAACATTGACTGTCCTTTGTTAATATTTGTCAGCTATTTGAAAATGGAGAACTACCAGTTACAACGTTTGCACCAAAAAGAGGAACCAGTGCATACATACATTCTGGGCATTCTTAATAAATGTTGTTGTCATAACTGTAGCTATTATATAGCCAAAGTGCTTGCCACAGACCCAATGTCTCCCACGCTTTTACTTTGTGGCTTCTGGATGTCACATTGGTAATGCAAATGTATGTGCCTTTTAGACAAAGTTATTTCTGCATGAAATAGCATCATTTTCATCCAAATGCCATTCTTTCATTTATTTTTTTTCAGCTCTTACTACTATTCTAATTTATAGAATAATAAATCCCATCTTCCTTAGTTAATATTAATATCTACATGGATTTCAAAATGGGATTATAACCCAAATTGTGTTATTGTTATTAGATGCCATTAAGTTGATTTCAACTCATAGAGACTCCATCTGACAGAATGGAACTGTCCAAAGGGATTCCGTGGAGTCACTGGGTGGTTTGAACCTCCAACCTTTCTATTAATGTTGTTGTTTTTGCTATGTGCCGTCAAGTCAGCCCCGACTTATAGTGACCCCTCCTTGGGTTTCTGAGGCAGTATCACTACAGAAGTAGATTGTCCAACCTTCCTTCCAAGGAGTGGCTGGTGGGTTTGAACCTCCAGCCTTCTGGTTAGCAGTCAAGTGCCTTAGGCAGTATGCTACCAGAGCTCCTACATTTCTATTAATAGCTAAGTGCTTAACCACTGTGCAATCAGGACACCTAAAATATGAATTAATCAATATTAATTTAACGGAGACTGAGCAATCTACTTCTGTAGCAATACTGCCTCGGGAACCCAAGGAAGGTCAATATGAATTGGATCCTACTCAATGGCAGTGAGTTTGCTTTTGGTTGTTATTTTTATAAAAATAAATGTAAAACTCATTGTGGTTGAGTTGATTTCCATTCTCAGTAATCCTATAGGAAAATGTAGAACTGCTCATGGGGCTTCAAAGGTTGTAACCTTTATGGAAGCAGACTGTCACATCTTGAAGGGAGGCTGGTGCATTCGAACCCCTCACCATTCAGTTAGTGGCTGAATGCTTAATCACTGCATCATCAGGCCTCCTTAAATGGAATTGCACAGCTAGGTTGTTGTTATGTTGTCAGGTGCTGTTGACTCAGTTTCAACTCAGAGTAAGACCAGGTACAACAGAACGAGGCACTCTGGGCCTGCATCACCCTCCCAATCATAACCATGCTTGGGTCCATCAAGGCAGCCAATGTGTCAGTCCATCTTGTTGAGGGTTTCCCACTTTTCACTGACACCCTAATTTACCCAGCCTGATACGCTTCTCCAGGATTGGGTCACTTCTGACCATATGACCAAAGCATGAGAGAAGTCTGGCCATTCCCACTTCTAAGGAGAATTACAGCTACATTTCCTCTATGACAGATTTGTCCATACTTCTAGCAGTGCATAGTAAGTTCAATATTCTTCACCAACATCACAATTCAAATGTAGCAATTCCATTGTCTTCCTTATTCACTGTCCACCTTTAATATGCATATGAAGCTATTGAAAATGCTATGAGTTGGGTCAGGCACAACTTCGTCTTCAAAAATGATATCTGTGCTCTTAAACATTTTAAAGAGATCTTTTGTAACATGTTTGCCTAATGCAATATGCTCTTTGATTATTTGACTGCTGCTTCCATAAGTGTTGATTGTAGACCCAAGTAAAATGAAGTCCTTGACAACTTCAATCTTTTCTCCATTTCTCATATTTTGCTTCTTGGTCCTGTTGTGAGGCTTTTTATTTTCTTTATGTTGAAGTGTACTCCATACTGAAGGCCTGGAGTCTTTGGTCATTGTCAGTAACTGCTTCAAGTCTTCTTCATTTTCAGGAAGCAAGGTTGTGAACAGAACCTTATCTGCTCTTTGTGTTAGATTGGGTTCTCTAGAGAAACACAAAAAACCAGCAAAGTGT
>NW_006922071.1:1864204-1871233 GCF_000298275.1 Orycteropus afer afer | reverse complement strand
GTATAGAAGCCGACAAGTCCAAGCCAAAAAGTCCGTCTCTGGAGGAGATGGGGCTTGTGGCCGCCTTGGCTTCCACAAGCACAGGGGAGCAGAGAGATTCAAGCTGGGATGCAGTATACTGGTTGTTGATTCCAACAAAAGATGAATCCGAGATCTCCAGGCCAAGCGGTGCGCCGTTCACTCACGGAAGTCTGTAATTCTCACACCAGGGTTCCAATCCCTTAAGGAATGCGGCTCTTCCAGGTTGTCCTTGGATATCATTGCAAGCAGGCCACACCCCTAGGGAAACTCCCCTTGGGCAGACTGGCCACTCAGAACACAGTCATCTGATCCCATCATGGGAACAACCACACAGAACTGGGGTCCAGCCAAGTTGACACACAGCTCCAACTATCACACTCTTGAACAGAGAGTAGCTAAAACAAATGGAATAAATGATGAAGCCATGTTTTGTCCTGTTGAGCTGCCCATTGAAATCTCCTGTTCAGCTCTTTTATGTCATCATTTCTTCCATTTGTTTTAGCTACGATCCATTCAAGAGCAAGTTTCAGAGCCTCTTCTAGTATCCCTTTTGGTCCTCTTTTCCTTTGGTGTCTTTTTAGTGACCCCTTCTTTCCTTTTGCATGATGTCTTTGATGTCACTCCACTACTCATCTTATCTTTGGTCACTGGTGTCAGTCCATCAAATCTGTTCTTCAAAGTTCTAAAATCATGTGGGATATGCTCAGGTTCATAATTTGACCTTCATGGAGTTGTTTTAATTTACTTCATCTTCAAGTTACACTTGCATATGAGCAATTGATGATCCATAGTTGGCACCTGGCAAGCTAAGTAAACAGATAAAAGAAAGAAAATATGGCCATCAGTAAAAAAAAAAAAAAAAATAGACACCAAATAAAAAGGTTTCAAATATTTATTCAGGAAATAACAAGAGGGTAATTACATTATTTGAAATATATTTTAAGAATTGACTTCTTTAAAGTAAATTAGGCTGATTACATAAAACAATGTCTTTCCTATTCTGGTCATCTAAACTTTGAAGTTATCAGAACAAATGAATGTGTCCTACTACAAAAGAATGAACAATAAGGAATGACTGGGAGATTAAATCCATTTGGATTTCCTCCTATCATTGATTCAATGAGATTTAAAGTAATCACTAATATTAATAAAGATATATTTGATAATGGGATTTATGACACACAGCTAACTTCTAAAAATGTAGTTGAAGTAACTGGAAATATGACTTTTGTGTACTAATTCTTATGTATTAAGTGTGATGCAAAATTTCTGAAAATATGTATTATTAATATATTTTATCTATCATTGATAAGGAGCTCTGGTAGCCTAGTGCTTAAGGCACTGGACTGCTAACCAGAAGGCTGGCAGTTCATACTCACCAGCCACCGCTCAGAAAGAAGGTTGGGTAATCTACTTCTGCAGTTATACTGCCTCAGGAATCCAAGGAGAGATCACTGTGAGTTCAGTCCAATTCGATGGTGTATAACAACAACAACATGATTGATAGATTATATTAACAGTAGGAGATATATACTAATATATTCTATTCATTTATGGGATCTTAATATCTAATATTTATGCATTGGACACTAATGGTCAAAGACCAGCAGAGCTGTAGAATGACATCAAAAACATCATAGTTGAAGAAAACAAAAGGTCATTACAAAGACAAGAGAGAAAGAAATGACCCAAGTTGATGTCAGAAGACACTCTGAGACTTGCTCTTGAACAGAGAACAGCTAAAGTGCACGTAAGAAATGAAGTAAAAGAGCTAAATGGAAGAATCCACGGGCAGTTTGAGAAGAAAAAGTAGAGTACTAAAATGATGCAGATATCTGGAATTCACAAACAAAAAACAAAACACATTCAGTATTTACCAAGCTGAAAGTATTGAAGAAAATATTCAAACCACAAGTTGAAATATTGATGGATTCTGTGGGCAAAATATTGAACGATGCAGGAAACATCATAAGAAGATGGAAATAATATACAGAGTGACTGGACCAAAAAAGAAATAATTGACTTTCAAACATTTAATGAGGTAGCATATGATTAAGAACTGATGGCCTTGAAGGAAGAAGTCCATGTTATGCTGAAACCACTGGTGAAAAACAAGGGTGAAGGAATTGATTGAAATCAATTGAGATGTTTTCAAGAAACATGCTAAACGAGAAGTTCTCACTTGTCCATTTCAAGAAATTTGGAAAACAAATCTGCACATGTGAGTCAACATCTAAAATAAGAAAACATTAAATTAGTAAGCAGACAAGAAGCAGATAAAGAAACAATGATTAATTAATTACTATGAATGAAATGGATATACCAAATAGTGATTTTATTCCAATGAATGATTTCATTCTAATCACCACTATCTGTATTTTCTTTCACAGAAATTATCACATGGTTTACGTATAAGGTAACATTCATTTAAATTACGTTTTTCATTTTGCAATTGGAACAGAAATACATATGATTTATTATTCATTTAACAGAGAATACTGTTACCTTACAAGCTCTCATAAACTTATTTTTTCCTTTCTATTTGTACTTTAAAGACACTGTATAAGATTGAAATCTTACTTAATTGTCTTCAGTATTGAATTTTCTAGGAGCTCTGGTAGCATAGTGCCTAAGGCACTTGACTGCTCACCAGAAGGCTGGCGGTTCAAACCCACCAGCCATTCCACGGAAGGAAGGTTGGGCAATCCTACTTCCGTAGTGATACTGCCTCGGATACCCAAGGAGGGGTCGCTATGAGTCGGGGCCGACTCGACGGCAAACAACAACAACAACAAATTGAATTTTCTATTGAACATAGGCAGCAATATTTTATTGTTTATTTTACTGAAAATATGTGCAAGTTCTGAAACCAGGTCTGACTTCATTCTACCAGCAGAAAGCAAAATTTAATTTTCTTTATTAATGAAAACTCAATTTCTTTAAAATGAAGAAATAACTTGTGTACACAAAAATATAAAAAACAAATTAATTAGGACTAACAAACATCCACAAACAGTTTGTTTGGAAATATGTTACATTTATTAGTTTAAACACTGTAATAGTTCCTTTGTGTTTCTACTTTGAACTTAATTAATTGTAGAAAGTTTTATTAAACTGTAAAATAAAGCTTCTCTGTAATTTGTAAAGTAATTATTACAAATTGAATATCATTATATCAAGTAATGTTTACTTTAATATTTATTATCTAAAGAAAATATGATTTTCAATTGATCCAGTTTCAAGTAATAAGCATTTATCAAATATTAAAGAAAATTAATGCAAAATACACATTACATGTGTTGCTTTTGCTTTCTTCTTTATTGACATGACACATAATTGTACTATTTAACCAATAGATCATGTTCCACAGATAGATTTCCAAATAGATTACTAGTTTCAGGTTTTCCTCTAAGACAGATACTCTAAGATAGATTAGCAAATTAATTCTTGTGCCCTGCAGTATCATAAGTTATTAACTTGACATTTTGCTACTGCTATAATCAACAATGGGAGCTCTGATGGCATAGTGCCTGAGGCATTTGACTGCTAACCAGAAGGCAGGCAGTTCAAACCCACCAGCCACTCCTTGGAAAGAAGACTGGGCAATCTACTTCAATAGAGATACTGCCTCAGAAACCCAAAGAAGGGTTGCTATGAATCCTAATCAACTCAATAGCAGTGAGTTTTTATTTTGTTTTATGATCAACAATTCATTTGTTAATAGAATTGTGTTACTATACAACAAAGATACATGACAAGTTTTCAGCCACATTTTTGTAAGCATATATATTTGATATCTTATACTCCCCTTAAAAAGTGTCTTTTTCATTTTTTCCCCTATAGATATCATCAGCTTGTTGTTGTTGTAAGGTGAGGTCGAGTCAGCTCCGACTCACAATGACCCTATGTACAACAGAATGAAACACTGCTTGATCCTGTGACATTCTCACAGTCCTTGCAATACTCGAGCCCATTGTTGCAGTCACTGTGTCATATTCTCTCCTTGAGGGTCGTCTTTTTTGTTGATCCTCAACTTTACCAAGCATGATATCCTTCTCCAGGGACTGGTTCCATCTGATAACATGATCAAAACAGGTGAGACAAACCTTGGCCATTGGCTTTTCCAAGGAGCATTCTGGTTGCACTTCCTCCAGGAAAGATTTGTTCATTCTATTTTCAGTCCAGGGTATTTTCAGTATTCTTCCTGAATACCACAATTCAAAAGCACCAACTGTTCTTTGGTCTTCTTATTCATCGTCCAGCTTTCACAGGCATATTAGGTTATTAAAAATACCATGGGATTGGGTTAGGCGCACCTTAGTATTCAAAGTGAGATCCTTGGTCCTTAACATTTTGAAAAGGTCTTTTGCAGCAGGCTAGCCCAGTGCAATGCTATGTCTGATTTCTTGACCGCTGTTTCTGTGGGTGTTGGTTGTAGGTCCAAGTAAAATGAAATCCCTGACAAGTTCAAACTTTTCTCCATTTGTTGTGCTGTTACTTATTGTTCCAATGTGAGGAATTTTTTGTGTCCTTTATGTCAAAGTGTAATCTATACTGAAGACTACAGTCTTTGGTCTTCATCAGTAAGTGGTTCAAGTCATCTTCACTTTCAGCAAGCAAGGTTATGTTATCTGCATACTGTAGGTTGTTAATGAATCTTCCTTAAATTCTAATGCCATGCTCTTCTTCATATAGTCCAAATTAAACCAAACTCACTTCCATGGAGTCAATATTGACTCATAACAACCCCCTTTTGAGTTTCCAAGGTAGTATATCTTTACACAAATAGATTATTCAGTTTTCCTTCTACAGAGTGACTAGTGAGTTTGCTCAGCATACAGATTGAATAAGTATGATGAAAAGATACAACCCTGACATACACCCTTCCTGATTTTAAACCATTCAGTATTCCCTTCTTCTTTTTGCAGGACAGCCTTAGTCTATGTGTAAGTTCCTCATGAACACAGTTAAATGGTCTGGACCTATTCTCAATGTTATCCATAATTTGTTATGATTCCCCAAGGCAAATGTCTTTGCATAATCAATAAAACACGGGTAAAAATATTTCTGGTATTCTTTACTTTCAGCCAAGATTCATCTGGCATCAGTAGTGCTATCCCTTGTTCCAAGGACTCTTCTGAATCCAGCTTGGTCTCTATTAAATGACATAAGCAGTCAATTCCAACAAGATCAGATTTCTATTAAAAAGATTTCTGATATTTTTAAATAAAAAATAACGTGTTCATTATAAATGTAAAAAATTATGAAGACAATGTAACTAACAGCTGGCCCTTCTGCCACCATTCTTATTTCCTATTATCTTAGGGAGCAGTGTTAGCATGCTTGGATCTACTCTCTGACCCTCTGTGTAAAAACATACCCAGGTTTACAGAGAGATTCTTATTATATGTCTTTAATGAATTCCATGTAACATATAACATTCAACATTTTTTGTCTTAATATTTTGTTTAGACCTCCAGATTTAGACACCTAGCCTTTTATTGTTAAATGCTTCTTAATATCCATAATGTTAAACCTCACAGCAACACGCAAGCCACCACAATACAGCCAACTGACAGATGAGTAGTGGATCCATAATATAAGTATATTACAAGTGTACGCAACCTATTGTTATTGAATGAAGTCATCAATTTCCAGATTACTGCTAGTAAATTAATACTTTAAGTAATGTGTTTGTGCATATGCCTGAAGATATTGATGATTTTATTCCTATAGGGTTGATTACCAAGTGTGGCATTGCTGAGTCTGTTTGTGTGAATTTGTAATGTTAATATATATACTGCAGATTTATTTTTAAAATATTGTAGCAATTGACTCCAGTCAGTAAGGCTTATTTCACTGCATCTTGTGTACAGGGGTAAATATTTTAATCAGCTTGATGTATGAACTAAGGAAACGTGATTTTTAACTTGGATGATGGGAGCGCTATTAGTTTTTCTTATGACTGAAGTTCTTCCTTGGAGAAGTTGTTTTCATAAGTTTTCATCATTTCTGAGTACTTTCAATTATACTGCACACATTCAGGATACTCAATCACTTATAAAGCTAATGTGCTGCAAATATGTTTTGCCAGTTGTTTTGGTTACTTCGTGCTCCTCTAACAAAAAATACAATAAATGGGTGGTTTTAGCAAACAGAAATTTATTTTCTTACAATTTGGGAGGCTAAAAGTCTGAGTTCAAAGTGCCAGGCTATAGGGATTGGGTGAAAGCCCTTCAGCTCTGCCTCTTGCTCCCAGCCCACTGGAGCTAGAGGCTTTCTACACTCAGGCAGCTGCTGGCTGCTGAGGCTGACAAACTCAAGGTTGACAACTAAAAAGGTACAGTCCCGATATCACCAAACAACACTACAGGCTGCTAGTTCAAGTCCATTAAGAGTCCCAAGATTGGCAGACAACATGGCAAGCTACTGAATAATGACTTGGCTACTTGCAGGATTCAAACATGCCAAAAAGCTACTGATCATTCCGAAAGCTTCTCACTCTATACAAGAAGCAGACCACATCCCTAAAACAGCTACTCAGCTTCTCACAGTGGAGTTGATTGCCAGTCTCATCATAGGGAATAACTATCACCAGCTAGTTGCCCAGCCACTCAAAACCAGGCACAGCCAAGTTGACATATAATCTTAACTATAACACCAATCTATCATTTTATTTTTGCTTAGGTGATGGAATTAAGTTTCATAAATTGTATAATTTAATGTATTAAAACAAGTGACTGTTTTCGTTTAAAATGTTATGTTTTTATCATGGCAATTCATCTGTTATGTTTTAATTATTGGGTCACCATTGATAATTTATTAATTAGAGTATCATATACTTGCTTCTCCTCTGTGTTCACTTTTTACTTTTCTTCATCAGAATCATAAAATATCTTCTCAAATAAATACTTTTTCTTAATATTACTAATTTTGATTTGTTTACATGTATATTATAAAACTTATTTTTTACTTTTGTTTATTTTTCATTAGTCAGCCCCTGCAACC
>NW_006922071.1:1851894-1856613 GCF_000298275.1 Orycteropus afer afer | reverse complement strand
CAGTAGTTTTTTGATTGAATCTCTTGGGTTTTCTAGGTATAGGATCATATCATCAGCAAATAGGGATAGTTTGACTTCTTCCTTACCAATATGGATGCTCTATCACTTATGTCTTATGTGCACAATTTGGTGTCTTTCCTTTTCTTAATGTTATCATGGTGGTCACAGACTCTTTCTATACCATCCCTCCTCTCACCCACATCAGTATGTGGCTCCCAACTAGCCCAAAATTAATCCCTCCCCTTACCTCCCCAAATATGTATTTTTAAATTGTAAAATTTATTACCACAATTTCTTCTTAATTTCCTTTTTCTTCCTTTTTTTAATGCCTCTTTTCTGATTATATAGAAACTGGATTGAAGTATTTAATAGTGTTTAAAGATATATGGAAAAGCACTGAATGTTCACATTTTATATTATCTTTATTTTATTAAAATGGAATCATAACAATTGAAAGGACATTATATGCTTGGACAACATCTCTCTTCTTTTCATTATCATGGATTTTATTTCTATTCTTCAACTCCCAGTGTGTAGAGGAGAAGTCCCATGGTTATTAGATGATTATTTTTTTAGAGACTCATTTCTTTCAGCTTCCAAGAATAAAAGATTTTGTCCTTTTCAACTTGAGGATTCATATCATGTAATAAATTGTATGTCATTTTCTATTCATTCTGCCACAGCCTCATGAGCATTTCAGATCTCTAGGCTTACGGAAAAGGTTATCACTTACCTAGTTTCCCTTTCTTCTTTCCTTTCTTTTACACTAACTCTAGCCCCTCCTGTGATGTCTGTCCTATGAACCAAATTGCTTAGTTTTTCACTATTTCTTTTCAATCTTTTGTTTATTTATCTGAAAACATGAGGATATGTGACTTTCCAGAATATAGATTTGTATTTCACTCATGATTATCCTATATTTTCAGTTACATATTATTTATTTATTTAATCAAAGATTACATGTGTATTCTTCCTCCAGATAAAATTGTAGCACCCTTCTAACCACTCGGGATGTAAACAATTGGAACATTATTGAATCCCTCTACCAGAGACTCAGGATGGGTCAGGCTCGCATGGAGCTCCAGTTCTATGCAATAGCCTTTCTAGAGGCAGACTAACTAGAATTTCCTACCATTTTACTAAACATGAAATTCCTCCATGGAAATTATTTCCTCTACTTTTGGTGTTAGCCCTCATCTGTTCACACCAAAACCCAAACCAAACTCACTGCTGCCCAGTCGTTCTCCACTCATAGCGATCCCTCCTTGGGAGCTCTGGTAGCGTAGTGGCTAAGGCACTTGACTGCTAACCAGAAGGCTGGAGGTTCACACCCACCAGCCACTCCTTGGAAGTAAGATGGGGCAATCTACTTCCCTAGTGATACTGCCTCGGAAACCCAAGGAGGGGTCGCTATGAGTTGGGTCCGACTCGACGGAACATAACAACTACAACAACAACTTGGGTTTCCGAGGCAGCATCTCTATGGAAGCAAAACAAATTCTCCACTAATCAATCTGTAGGAGGTCTGGTAGCATAGTGCCTAAGGCACTTGACTGCTAACTAGGAGGCTAGTGGTTCAAACCCACCAGCCACTCCTCGGACGGAAGGTTGGGCAATCCTACTTCTGTAGTGATACCGGCTTGGAATCCCCAGGAGGGGTCGCTATGAGTTGGGTCCAACTTAACGGCACATAACAGCAACAACAGCAAACTGTAAATTTAGAGGTATTTTGTATTTCCTGCCACCTTGCCCACCTATAGACAAAAAGGGGGTCACTAACATGCTCTCCAATTCACTTCCTTTCTAAACTCCAGATTTCCATTTTAATATTTGTAATATTCTGTAGAGTAAGGAGGATCAGTCCTCTTGTCTAATGTTGGAGACATTTTTCAGAGTGAGACAAATACAGTGGCAAAATCTATGAAATACTGTTAATATTAAGAATGTATCTGTGACATTTTTCAAGCTCCTTATCATAAAACCAACATGTATAAAGAACGATTTTCCAATAAGCAGGGATATAATAGATCTTTACTTGAACATATGCCAATTTCAATCCAGAGAAAGGCAGAAAACAGTAAAA
Source organism: Orycteropus afer afer (assembly GCF_000298275.1). Taxonomy (NCBI): domain Eukaryota; kingdom Metazoa; phylum Chordata; class Mammalia; order Tubulidentata; family Orycteropodidae; genus Orycteropus; species Orycteropus afer. The sequence goes on along the minus strand of NW_006922071.1, from coordinate 1,854,530 downwards.
TGGTGTGACTTTCCTGAAAAATGCCTCAACAATGTTCAAAGATACAAAATTACTGCAGTAAAAGGCTGCTCTCTCTAACATGCTATTTACTTTTACCCCTTCTGTTTTCTAAAAAAAAACCCCACTCGATCCATTGTTTCTAACATCAATAATATGCATAGAATAGAAGAGAGGTACAGGTATAGCTGTATCATTATTGTTCACACAGGGTGTGGGGCTTTTATTTTGAAAAGGCATCTGGTAAACTGTATAAATAATGCCTTCAACATGGATATTATAGCTACCGATAATTCATAAAATATTAAAACAAGATCAAATCTATATAGATTTTTTTTCTTTTGCAAATAACGAGTAAATTTTTACTATTTTTTCCTATCATAAAATTAAGACAAATATATTTCAATAAGGACAAAATATTGTTGCTTTTAGGTGCCTTCAAGTTGATCCAACTGAGAGCAAGGCTATGTATATAACAGAGTGAGACACTGTCTGGTCCCGTGTCAACCACACAGTTGTTGCTACGTTTGAGCCCATTGTTGCCACCATTGTGTCAATGCATCTCACTGACAATCTTCTTTTCATTGACCATCTACGTTACTAAGCATGATGTCTTTCTCCAGGGACTGGTCCTTTCTGATGGTGTGTCAACTGCACAAGGCAAAATTTTGTCATCCTCCCTTGTAAGGAGTCTTCTGACTTTACCTCTTCCAAGAAACACTTGTTAATTCTTCTGGCAGTCCTTTGAATATTCTGTGTTCTTCACCAACAGCATAATTCAAATGCATCAATCCTTTGATTTTGTTTATTCATTGTTCAACTTTCACATGCATATGAGACAAGTCAAAATACCATGGCTGTGTCAGGCACACCATAGTCCTCAAGATAACATTCACTTTTTAATATTTTAAGCATGCCTTACAGCAGCTTTATCCAATGTAATTAATCATTTACTTTATCATTATTATTAAAAAGAAAAAAAAAAAGTGATGAAAATAGTCTTTATTCTGTGTCCACCTTGAAAGACCTGCTTTCTTTTTCCTTGGTTTTTGGTGTGACTCACATGATCTCAGCAAATTTCTCACTGTGATGCTAATGTCTATTCATGTCCTGCCTTTCACCTCTTTAGGAGATATTACTAGTAATGGAATTGCTGCATCAAATGATATTTCTATTTCCAGTTTTTTTAAGTAAACACCATACCATTTTGCACAATGGTTGTAACATCCTGCGGTTCCACCAGCAGTGTATGAGAGTTCCAATCTCTCTGCAGCCTCGCCAGCATTTGTTATTTTCTGTCTCGTTGAAATTTGCTGTTATTGCTGGGGTGAGATGATATCCCATTTTTGTTTTAATTTGCATCTCTCTAATAGTTCATCCTGAGCTTTTCTTCATGTGTCTGTTGGCCACCAGTGTATCTTTTTTAGTGAAGTGCCTGTTCATACTCTTGCCCATTTTTGAGTTGGGTTGTTTGTCTTTTTAGTGTTGAAGTGTTGAGATTGTCTATAAATGTTGGACATAAATCCCTTGTCAGATATGCCATAAAAACAAACAAACAAAACAGATATGTCATAGCCAAATCTTTTTTCCCAATCTGTAGTTTCTCTTTTTACCCAAAACACTACTACAGGAAGCTTCAAGCGATCTACATAAATGGAAGACCATGCCTTGTTCATGGATAGGAAGTCTGAGTACTGTGAAAATGTCAGTAGTACCCAGAACAATCTACACATTCAATGCAATCTCAATCCAGATTTCATCAACATGTTTAAGGACATGGAAAAGCCAATCACTAATTTCATATGGAAAGGAAAGAGGCCTCAGATAAGCAAAGCACTGCTGAAGATGAGAAACAAATCAGAGGTCTTATATTCCCAGATCTCAAAACCTACTACAGCCATAGTAGTTAAAACAGTGTAAGATTGGCACAATGATAGCCAGATAGACCAAAGAACAGAGTTGAAATCCAAGAAATAGACCCATCCATCTATGGACAGATGATATTTGACAAAGGTCCAAGCCCATTAAATGGGGAAGAGATAGCCTCTTTAAGAAACAGTCTGGCAAAACTGGGAAAATTGGGTATCCACTTGCAAACAAGTGAGACAAGAGCCATACCTAAGCTCATGCACAAAAACAAACTCAAGTTGGATCAAAGACTTAATTGTAAAACACAAAACGAGAAAGAAAAAAAAAATGGGGTCAAATCTAGGACCCCTAATCTATAGCATAAATATACTATCAAGCACAACCCAAAATGCACAGGCAGTGGAAGAGAAGCTAGATGACTAGGACCTTTTAAAATTAAATTCATCATCTATTTTCTTGACTTCTGCTTCTGTGAGTATTGATTGTGGAGGAAAATAAAATTAAATCCTAGATAACTTCAACATTTCCTCCATTTATCTCGATGTTGCCTATTGGTCCAGTTGTGAGGATTTTTCTTTTCTTTGTGTTTAAATGCGATCCATACTGAAGGCTGTTATTTTTTATCTTTTTTTTTTTTTTTTAAGGAGAAATAGGGAGACACATATGCATGTTTTCTGAATGAGCCAGGCAATGGGTTTAGCTTTCACTACTTTACAATAGTTTTTTTTTTTTTTTAATCATGAAATCCAAAGAGGTGATTTCATTGACCC
>NW_006922071.1:1846796-1851794 GCF_000298275.1 Orycteropus afer afer | reverse complement strand
CTATATATATATATATAAATAAAACTCACTGCCATTGAGTCGATTCCAACTCCTAGGAATGCCTATTGGGTTTCTGAGGCTGTAAATCTTTACAGATTTGTATATACACACATATATGCTATTTTTGCGTGCCATCAATTTGGTTCAGACTCAGAGCCCTCTGTAGGACAGAGTAGAACTGCCCCTAGAACTTCTTAGGATATAATGTTTACAGGAGCAGATAGTCAGATCTCATGGAGAGACTGATGAGTTCAAATTGCCACCATCCAGTTAGCAGACAAGTGCTTAGTCATTGTGCTAACCATACTTTTATCTCTCTCTCTCTCTCTCTCTCTCTCTATATATATATATATACATACATACTGACTCAACGGCACATAACAACAACAACAACATACATACATACATCTTATATCATTTTTATGTATACATCATTAGGTTTAACAAAGTTAATGAGCATTATATCATCTATGTGGCATATCTTACAAATATTACTAATATATTTTATTTTTCTCTTTCCAGCTCCTTTTATATTTTCTATGGTATTGAATGTTTTCTTTTTCCTTCCTGTTGTCCTTTTGCTGTCTTGGTGAGGTTATGATAAATCCCCGGCCTCAAGCCTTTGTTGTTGTGAGGTGCCATCAAGTCAATTCTGACTCACAGCGACCCTATTTGTACAACAGGACAAAACACTACCCAATCCTGCAACATCTTCACACTCTTTGCTACACTGTGCCTATTGTTGGAGCCACTGTGTCAATATATCTCATTGATGTTCTTCCTCTTTTTCACTGACCCTCTACTTTACCAAGTATGATATACTTTTCCAGGGAGTAGGGCCTTCTGACAACATAACCAAAGTACATGAGATGACGTCAGGTCATCCTAGCTTCTAAGGAAAGTTCCAGCTGCACTTCCTCCAAGAGAGATTTGTTTGTTCTTCTGGCCATCTATGATGCTTTCAATATTCCTCACCAATACCACAATCCCAATGCATCAATTCTTCTGCAGTCTTCCTTTTCACTGTCCAGCTTTCCCGTGCATATGAAGCTATTGAAAATTCCATGGCTCAGGTCAGGCACAACTTAGTCTTCAATGTGTCATTTTTGCTCTTTAGCACTTTAAAGAGGTCTTTTGTAACAGATTTGCCCATAAGGTACATCCTCTGATTTCTTAAGTGCTGCTTCCATGGGTGTTGATTGTGCATCCAAGATAAATGAAATCCCTGACAACTTCAATCTTTTCTCCATTTATCCTGATGTGGCTTATGGTTTCAGTTATGAGGATTTTATTTTCTTTGCATTGACATGAAATCCATACTGAAGGCTGAAGTCTTTGATCTTCTTCAGTAAATGTTTCAAGTCTTACTTCCAGCAAGAAATGTTGTGTGATCTGTATATCACACATTGTTAATGGGTCTTCCTCTAATCCCAATGTCACATTTTTCTTCAGATAGTTCGGATCTCAGATTATTTTCTCAGCCCATAGATTGAATAAGTATGGTGAAAGGATACAATCCTGACTCACACCCTTCCTGAATTTAAACTATGCAGTATCCCTTGTTCTGTTTGAACTATGGCCTCTTGGTCTATGGATAGGTTCCTCATGACCACGGTGAAGTGATCTTGAATTCCCATTCTCACAATGTTATCTATAATCTGTTATGGTCCACACAGTTGAATGTCTTTGCATAGTCAATAAAACACATGTAAACATCTTTCTGGTATTCTTTGCTTTCACCCAAGATGCATCTGACATCAGCAGTGATATTCCTCTTTCCATGCCCTCTTCGGAATTTGGCCTGAATTTCTGACAGTTCCCTGTTAATATACTGCTACTACCATTTTTGACATGTCTTCAGCAAAACTAAAATTGCATGTGATATCAATGATATTATTTGATAATTTCCACATTCTGTTGCATCACTCTTCTTTGCATTGTGAATAAATACTGATCTCTTCCAGTCAGTTGACCAGATAAGCTGTCTTACAAGGTTGTTTTTTTTTTTTTTTTTTGCCATAAACGAGTAAACATCAACAACACTGAATCCATTTGTTGAAACTTCTTTATTACTATTCCATCCATTCCTGAAGCCTTTTTTTCTCAACAATGCCTTAGTGCAGCTTGGACTTCTTACTTTAATACCATTGAACCTTAATCATATGTTACCTTCTGAAATAGTTGAACATCCAACAATTCTTTTTGGTAGAATGATCCTATTCATCTTCTTTTTATGCTTCCTGAATCATTCAATATTTTGCCCACAGAATCTTTTCATATTGCAACTTGAGGCTTGAATATTTTCTTCAGTTCTTTCAAATTGAGAATGCCAAGTGTGTTCTTCTCTTTTGGTTTTCTAACTCCAGGTCTTAGCACATTTCATTTTAATACTTTATCTTCTCAATCTACTCTTTGAAATCTTCTGTTCAGCTCCTCTATTTCATAATTTCTTCCATTTGCTTTATCCACACACCATTCAAGAGCAAGTTTCAGAGGGTCTTCTGATGTCCATTTTGATCGTCTCTTCTTTGCCTGTCTTTTTAATGGCCTTTTGCATTGTTCATATATTATGTTCTTTAAGTCATCCCACAACTTGTCTGAGCTTTGGTCATTGGTGTCTAGTGCATAAAATCTATTCTTCAGATAATCTCTAAATTCAGGGATATATATGGGATATAACCAAAGTCATATTTTGGCTCTCTTGGACTTATTTTTTCTTCAGCTTCGACCTCAACTTGCATATGAATAACTGGTGGTCTGTTCGAAGGTCAGTTCCTGGTTTTGCTCTGACTGATGACATTGAGCTTCTCTATTGTCTCTTTCCATGGATGTATTCAATTTTATTCCTGTGTATTCCATCTCATGATGTCCACATGTATAGTCACAATTTATGTCATTGAAAAAAAAGGTATCTGCAATCAATAAGTTGTTAGTCTTAGAAAATTCTATCATGTGGTTTCTGGTGTCATTTCTTTCACCAAGACCCTATTTTCCAACTACCAATCCTTCTTCTTTGTTTCTAACTTTCATATTTCAATCACCAGTAATTATTAATGCATGTTGATTTAATGTTTGACCAATTTCAGATAGCAGAAGTTGGTAAAAATCTCAATTTCCTCATCTTTGGCTTCAGTGGTTGGTGTGTAAATTTGAATAATACTAGTATTAACTGGTCTTCCTTGTAGGTGTATGGCTATTTTTCTATCACTGACAGCAGTGTACTTCAGGACAGATAATGAAATGTTCTTTTTGACAGTGAATGTGATGCTATTCCTTCTCAATTTGTCTTTTCCAGCATAATAGACCATACAATTGTCTGATTCAAAATGGCCAATACCAGTCCATTCCTGCCCACTAATGCCTAGAATGTCAATCTTTATGCATTCTATTTCATTATTTATAACTTCCAATTTTCCTCAATTCATATGCCCTATGTTCCACATTTGATTAATAATGGATGTTTCCACTTTTGATTATTAATGGATGTTTGCAGCTGTTTCTTCTCATTTTGCATCATGCAACATCAGCAAATGAAGGTTCAGAAAGCTATGCTCCTTCTAAGTCATTGAGGTCAACTCTACTTTGAAAAAACAGCTCTTCCCCAGTCATGGTTTGAGTGCCTACCAACCTGAGGGTCTCATCTTCTGCCATTCAGGCAATGTTTTACTGATATCCTTAATTTTCCAGTACTGTATCAGAAATTGTTTTACTGCTATTTATACATTTTTCAAAAAAACACACCAAACTCAATCCGTGGAGTCGATTTTAGGAGTGAGTTTTATTCCAGGCCCAGAATGTGTCCCACGGCCAAAGTATTGGGGGTCTCACCAGACAGGTAGTTATTGAGTAATTCTGGTCATTATTGAGTTTTTGAATTTTGTTCCACGTTTTTCCTCCCACTCTTACCAGGATCTCCAGATTTGATCCTTTCCTGAGTGGTTAGCATTGGTAGCTGAGCACCATCTAGTTCTTCTGGACTTGAGAGCCATCACATCATCCTAGGGCTGATTGCTTTCAAATGCACTTGTTTTTTTTTGTGTGTGTGTGTGTGTGTGTTTTTGATTCTCCTTTGCTTACAATGATAGGAGATTATTAGCTGCATCTGAGATGGCCGCTTAAAAGCTTTTAAGACTCCAGTCACTATTCACCAATGTAGGATGAAGAACAAGACTTTTCTGTATTTTGTTATGACAATTGAGTCTAGTGTCCCTGAGTACTATGGTCCTGAGTTGGTAGATCCATTGGATATCTCTCCCACAGTGTCTGGCTGTCTGTGAGAGATTACTCTATGTCTGTCTTTTGTTATTTCTAAGGATTTCGGGTATTTTGTACCACAGGTATCAGTGCAAGATTAACCCACTGCTATCGAGTTGGATCCCACTCATAATGACCCCTACTTGGGTTTCTCAGGTGGTACACTATGGAAGTAGATTGCCCAATCTTCCTTCCAAGGAGTGGCTGATGGGTTGGAACCATCAGCCTTCTGGTTAGCAATCAAATGCCTTAGGCACTATGCCACCAGAGATCCCTGTGCAAGATTAGCCTCTGCCTAATCTATCTTTAGGAGCTCTGGTAGCACTTAAGTCACTTGATGGCTAATCAGAAGGCTTTCAGTTCAAAACCACCAGCCACTCCTCAGAAGGAAGTTTGGGCAATCTACTTCCATAGTGATACTGGCTTGAAATTCCAACGAGGGGTCATTATGAGTTGGGTCCAACTCGATGGCACACAACAACAGCAACAATCTATCCTTGGTCTAGAGTATACTTCTGTTCAGTGACCCCCATCTGATCTTCTCAGATGTTTGTTTGTTTATCTGTAGTCTGGTGTTTGGTGTTAATGGTAATACAGTATTGTGGATATACTCATTTGTATTAGTGTCTATCACTTATGTCTTGTCTTTTTTTTTTTTTTTTTATTAGGATTTGGGTGAAGATTTACAGAGTAAATTCACTTTTCATACAGGAATTTTATCAAAGCAATGACAACACATGCTTG
>NW_006922071.1:1815007-1839556 GCF_000298275.1 Orycteropus afer afer | reverse complement strand
TTTTTTTTTTTTTTTAATCATGAAATCCAAAGAGGTGATTTCATTGACCCACTTAAAAACTGAAAGCGTATCTGTCTAAGGGCAAAATCCAGATTCATTTCTATCAAGTCAATTGTGACTCATAGAGACCCTGTAGGACCAAGAGGGACTGCTTCATAGCATTTCCAGGGCTGTAAACTTTATGGAGGCAGACTGCACATCTTTCTTTCTTGTAGTGGCTGGTGGATTCAAACCGTTGACTTTTCCATTAATGTCCAAGCACTTTAAACACTCTGTCATTGAGGCACCCAAAGAGTGATAATTAAAGTAACTTACACATAGTTCTCTGTGCACAGTCCAGGTTCTATAATAACAATCTACAAACATTTAAACATGTATTAAACGGCAGAACTTACACCTAGGAAATGATAGTATTTCAGAGAAGGAACTAAACATGGATCTCTAGAAAAACTTTAATAGGATATTTTGATAATAGTCTTGTTCAGAAGATACGATCAAGAAAATCTAAGACCTAGGTTATAGTTTTCAATTTATATTGTCACATTTCAATCTTTTTCTGAGTTACATTAATACAGATAATATCAAATCACTCAAAAAATCAAACTTACTGCCATCAAGTCAATTCCAACTCATAGTGACCCCTGTTGGATTTCTAAGACTATATACCTTTATGGAAGCAGACTGACCACCTCATCTTTCTTCAGCAGAGAGGCTGATGCATTCAAAGCACCAACATTTTGGTTAGCAGCCATATGTGTTAACCACCAGAGCTCCTTATGAAATCACTAGCAATGATTAAACATCGAATGTTAGTAAAACCTAGTATTACTTAGCATTCTTTTCACAGTAGAGGAATCATTGTGATCACAGACTAGAACAATGCTCCATAGGGTTTTATTGGCTAATTTTTCAGAATTAGATCACCAGGCCTTTCTTCTGAGGTTAGCACCTAATCATATTAACTTTTGACCTACTCATTGACTCCTGCACAGTAAAAGCAGGCTGTCGTTATAATTATGTTAAGAGCTTGACCACTAACAAAAAGATAGTTCAAATCCAACTACAGTCATGTGAAAGTCTACTTCCAAAAGATCACAACCACTGAAAACTCTATAGGGTGCATTTCTACTCTGAAACATATAAGGTCACCATGAGTCTTGACAGAACCTTTTCTTTCTTTCTTCTTCTTCTTCTTTTTTTTTAATAAGAAGCTATGGTGGTGTAGTGGGTAAGGCATTTGGCTGCTAACCAGAAGGTAAGTGGTTCAAACCCACTAGCTCTCTGTGGGAGGAAGATGAAGCAATGTGCCATAAAGATTTGCAGACTTGGAAACCCAGTGGTGATTGCTATGAGCCAGAATTGACTCGATGGCAGTGAGTTTATTGGCTTGATAAATAAGGATGTAGAGATTTTTCTTGGGACTTAAAGGAGGAATGATAAGTGTCTGAATACTAAAACAAAGTATTAGAAGCAAAACTTGGCTCTCTGTGTGCTGCCCTCTGTACCTCTCCTTCATTATTCTCCTGTGGTCACTCAGCCTCATTTGTTTCTTTGATCTACATTGTGGGTTGAATGAACCCTCAGTGCCCAGCATAGGGCCTTGTCCATTGTAATTCTTGTTCAACTTTCAGATTATCCCTGGTTGCCCACCAGTTGTTAAAACATGTTTGAATATTCTTTTTCTTTACTTCCTAATGAGTCATCAAGGGACTTTGCAACTCACAGGGACAAGAAGACAAATTGGGCAGCATAAACTGTATTATGTGGCAATTGTCTCAGTATCACCAAATTCAAAACCTATATAAACAATGATATTTTTTGAAGAAGTGATACAATATATCATTATGCATAAACTACCACATTCATTCAAATAATTGCTCATATTGGAAAAAAAAATGTTCTAGTTAAACCTTACTGGAAGTTATTGACTCACTGCTGGATATAAGAACAAAAAATGTATGTGATTTACTTGTTGAAAATGCTGCGCCAGTGAAATTGTTCTTTCTATATGAGAAGATTTCTGTTATATTCATCATCCTTGACATTCTGGTTCACATTTGCCTTATATTTCACAAAACGTGGATATTACTGTTGTTCCTCACCTTGACCATTGAACGTTATTTCAGAAGATAAAACCTGACTCTGCTATTCTTTAACCTTCTGCTTCTAGAATTTCATTTCATACTTTAGGTTTATATGGTTGATGTTCTATAAGGTAAAGAATGGGGCATCTACTTTAGGTGCCAACCAAGATAGATGGCTTGTCTTGAGTGATAAATATTTTTTCAAGTCAATTGAGTGTCTGATTAATTGAAGAGAGAAAATTATTGCAAAAATTGCAAGCATGCCATTTATTATCTCTGTGTGACTTGCCTTTGTGAGTATTATATTTTTGATTCAGTTTCCACTTGCATTGTTTCAGGCAGAATATTACATACAAAACATTTTGATTCTATAGAAATCAGGAAGCAATGTCTGAGATAAAATGCAGTAAATCTAAGTCTATAATAAATAGGTGGATACCAAAATACATGGCAAATTGAACTAAGAGCATTTAGATATTATCAGTCAGTTATGTAACTGATTATTAATTTTATGAAGATAATTAAATTACATTATTTCACATTAGATATAGGTTTATCCCAAAAGCATGCTATACGTGTACAGAAGAATGATCTCCATGAGGAAGAGAATGCATTATATTCTGCTGCAAACCCAGAGCCAAAAAAGGACTGGGTGCAAAAAGGGCTCTGAAAAAATAATCAAAAGATTGAAGCAATTGAAGGATATTACAATATTTTAGTACTTCTTCCAAACTTTCCAGCATGCAATGAGAATAAGAAATACCCATACAGTTAAGAAGTATGACATTCTCCAGAACCAAAAACTGATATTAATAACAGGATGAAAATTTCAAAAACCTGATTATTCCCCATAATACATTTTTTTATATAGAATGCCTAAGGCACTTGACTACTAACCAGAAGACTGGTGGTTCAAACCCACCAGCCACTCCTTGGAAGGAAGATGGGGCAATTTACTTCTGTGGTGATACTGCCTCAGAAACCCAAGGAGGGATCACTATGAGTCGGGTCCGACTCGATGGTACATAAAAACATGTAATAAATACTAATTCACTCATTCAACAGATATTTCATGGACACTATCAAAAATTCTACAAAGTGCTAAGCAGTTTTATTGTTAATTCTCATAATATCCTGAAAAAATTATAATTCTTATACTTTTACATAAGGAAAAAAGCCTCAGATTATCTCTTCTAACTCTATCTATACTGCATAAGTCAATTATTTACAAAGAAACATGGAGTTAAAATATTGAAGAAATATATGTCTAAGCTCCCCACAATGTTTCCACTCATACACATGAAATTCTGAGGCTGAGCTGAGAACAAAGTGTAAGTACACTCAGGACTACTCCTGCCTTATTTCATCAGTCTTGTGAGGAATAAGTCTTACTATTTCTTCAGACATGATCCAAGATACTTTCTCAGGAAATAGTTTATTTTTCACATATTTTAAATGACAGATATGGTAGGGATAAAAAGACTAAGGTGTGCCTGACACAAGCCATGGTATTTTCAACCACCTCATATGCATGTGAGAGCTGGGCAGTGAACAAGGAAGACTGAAGAAGAGTTGCTGCTTTTGAATTGTGGTGTTGACAAAGAATATTGAACGTGCCATGGGCTGCCAAAAGAATGAACAAATATATCCTGGAAGAGGTGCAGCAGGATTGCTCCTTGAAAGTGAGAATGACCAGACTTCGTCTCACCTACTTTGGTCATGTTGTCAGAAGGGACTGTTCCCTGGAGAAGGATATCATACTTGATAAAGTAGAGGGTCAATGAAAGAGGGGGAGGCTCTCAACAAGATGGATTGACATAGTGATTGCAATGATGGGGTCGGGTATAGCAAGGATTTTGAGGCTGGCACTGGACCAGGCAGTGTTTCGTTCTGTTGTATATAGGTTCACTATTAGTCAGAGCTGACTCAATGGCACGTAACAACAACAACAGAATTGCCCCTATATGGTTTCCTAGTCTGCAGTCTTTACAGGAACAAATTGTCAGGTCTTTTCTCCAGCAGAGTTTCTATTGTGTTTGAAACCCTGACATTCGTCTAGCAGCTGAGAACTTAACCGTTGTGTCACCACAGCTCTAACCAATATTATATGATAAAATTTTGGAATACAATATCCATGATTAGTTTGTGTCTTATACTTTCTTACAGACTCTACTACCTTTTTGTTTCATTACACGATAAAGCAAGATGCCAGGTAGCAGTGTTGGATTTGTTATAAAGTTGACCCAAAGAATATGATCTTTATTTATGATTACTGAGAAACAGCCTCCAAACATGGGGACATGGTTATGCTATCTTTTAAACATTGCTGCTATAAACATTACTGTGCAGGTCATCTATTTCTAGAAACAACTTTTATTTTTTTAAATGCTATATTCTATGACAAATATTGAATATGATTTCGTTGATGAAAGTGCATTGGTTTCTAATTATTCTATACTTATATACTCCTACAATGTCATGTTTTCATAACTTTCATGGATTTGCAATTAAAAAACTCTTATACAACATATGCAACAAATTGCAAAGTATTTGGTGACCATTGTTTTGTTATTAAATGCTGTTGTTGCTAGATGCTATGAAATAGGTTCAGACTCATAAGGAACCTATGAACAACAGAAAAGAATACTGACAAGTCTTGCACCATCCTTGTAATCATTACTAATTTTGAGCCCATTGTTATACCCAGTGTGTCAGTCTATCTCGTTGAAGATCCTCTTTTTTGCTGACCATCTACTTTAACAAGCATGTTGTCCTTCTCCATTGACTTGTCCCTCCTGATAACAAGACCACAGTACATGAGACAAAGTCTCTCCATGATTGCATCTGAGGAGCATTGCAGCTATGCTTCTTCCAAGGCACATTTACACACTCTTCTGGAGGCCCATGGTACATGCAATGTTCTCCACCAACAGCATAATTCAAATGCATCGATTCTACCTTACTCTTCCTTATTCATTGTCTAGCTTTCATATTTATATGAGGTGATGGAAAATGGGATGGGATAGGTTAGGTGCACCTTATTCTTCAAAGTAACAACTTTGCTCCTTAACACTTTAAAGAGATCTTTTGCAGCAGAGTTGCCCAGTGCAATATGATATCTGATTTCTTAACTGCTGTTTCTGTGGGTCTTGATTGTGGATCCAATAAAATGAAATCCCTGACAATTTCAAATGTTTCTCCATTTATCCTGATGTTGCTTACTGAGCCATTTGTGAGGACTTTTCTTTTATTTATGTTGAGATATATTTGAAACTCAGGGCTATAGTCTTTGATTTTTATCAGTAATTGCTTCAAGTCATCTTTACCATACAGATTGAAAAAGTATGGGAAAAGAACACAGCCCTGATGCACAGCTTTCCTGATTTAAAACCATGCAGTATCACTTTCTTCTCTTCAAACAGTCTCTTGGTCTATGTATAGGTTTATCATGAACTCAACTAAGTGTTCTAGAATTTTCCTTCTCAATGCTGCCCATAATTTGTTATGATCTACACAGTCTAATGTTTTTTCATGATCAATAAAACCCAGGTAAATATCTATCTGGTATTTTTGCTTTCAACCAAGATCCATCATCAGCAATGATATCTCTCATTCCACACCTTCTGAATTCAGCTTGAACTTTGGATTCCCCATCAATATACTGCTACAACAGTTTTTGAACTATCTTCAGCATAGTTTTACTTGTCTCTGATATTAATGGTATTATTATATAATTTCCACATTCTATTGCATTACCATTCTTTGGAATGAGCATGAGTATGAATAATCTCTTCTAGTCAATTGGCCAAGTCACCAAATTTCTAGGCATAAGTGAGTGAGCATCTCCCACACTGCATCTGTTTGTTGAAATATTGAGGGTATTTTGTCAATTCCTGCAGACTTGTTTTTTGCTGCTTTATTCAGTTTAGCTTGGACTTCTTCCTTCAGTACCATTTGTTTTTGATCATATACTACCTTCACAAATTGTTGAATGTCAACCAATTATTTGTGGTACAGTGACTCTGTGTATTCCTTCATGCATCATTCAACTTTGCTCCTAAAACTTACAAAATAATGTGTTTAAATCTATATTTGTCTGTCTCTATAATTATGAAGTGCTAATGGTTCAGTGGTTAAGTGCTTAGCTGTTAACCAAAGTTGTGGTGGTTTTAAACCTTTTCTCTCAGCAGGAGAAAGATGTGGCATTCTGCTTCCATAAAGATTACTGCCTTGGAAACATTGTAGGGTAGTTGTCCTTTGCCCTATAGGATTGATATAAGTCAAAATTGACACAATGGCACATAATAGCATCTGGATACTTATAACAGGTATGGAGCTTAAAATATCGATTAAATCCTACTAATATTTCATCTTTAATCTATTTCCAAGTTTAATTGGATACCAAAATTTCTATGGGTGATGAAAACATGATCTTTTACATAGATATGCTGTTGTTGTTTTTATGTGCTGTGGAGTCGGACCCGACTCATAGCGACCCCTCCTTGGGTTTCTGAGGCAGTGTCACTATGGAAGTAGATTGCCCATCTTCTTTCTGAGGAGTGGCTGGTGGCATATATAGAGATGATGTTTAAATATTTATTTGTAATTATTGATATAAAAGATATCATATCTGCATGTATGATTAGTTTTTCTAACTAATTTGAATAACAGGAGTTTGAGAACTTTGAAGTAGAAATTATATGGGTAATTCTGTAATATGTATTAGTTAGTATTTTCAAGACAATCTAGGGTGTCAGGGCTGCTATAAAAGAAATACCACAGGTGAGTGCACATAACAGTTAAAAATGTGTTTTCTCATAGTTTATGAGGCTTGAAGTCTTAATTCAGGGGATGAGCTTAAGGAAAGGATTTCTCCCTCTGGTGGCTCTGAGGAAAGGCTTTCTCTCTTTGTCAGCTCTGGGGGTCCTTTTCTCTTTTCATCTTCTGTTCTGAGAGATCCCTGTTTGCTTTCTTTTGAACTGCTCTTATTATATCTCAAACGTGATTGGCTTAAAAAATACCCTACACTGATATAGCCTGGGGGCTCTGGTGGCGTAGGGCCTAAGGCATTTGACTACTAACCAGAAGGCTGGAGGTTCATACCACCAGCCACTCCTTGGAAGGAAGATTGGGCAATCTACTTCCATAGTGATGCAGCCTCAGAAACCCAAGGAGGGGTGGCTATGAATCGGATCCAACTCAATGGCAGTGATTTTGGTTTTTTGGAGCTCTGGTAGCATAGTGCCTAAAGCACTTGAGTGCTAACCAGAAGGCTGGCGGTTCAAACCCACCAGCCACTCCTCGGAAGGAAGATGGGACAATCTACTTCCGTAGTGATACCACCTCGGAAACCCAAGGAGGGGTCGCTATGAGTAGGGTCCAACTCGACAGCAAATAACAACAACAACAACAACAAAATAACAATGAAAACTCTATCTCTAGATAGCATTACAGCCACTTGTATAAGGACTAGAATTTACCACACATTGTGGGGGGACACAATTCATTCCATAACACCTAACATTTCTGAAGATACACTTAAATATCTTGTCTACCATTTGAAAAGATACGAACAACGTTTAAGTCTTCTTACTCTTCTCACTGTTGTTGTTGTTATGTACCAACAAGTCGGACCCAACTCATAGCGACCCCTCCTTGGGTTTCTGAGGCAGTATCACTATGGCAGTAGATTGCCCCATCTTCCTTCTGAGGAGTGGCTGGTGGGTTTGAACCTCCAATTCTGATTAGCAGTCAGATGCCTTAGGCACTATGCTACCAGATAAGTATCCCTACAGAAGGTTGGGCAATCCTACTTCCATAGTGATAATGCCTCGGAAACCCAAGGAGGGGTCGCTATGAGTCGGGGCTGACTCGACAGCACATAACAACAACAACAACAACAACAGATACCTTCACCTCTACTTGATGGAAAGCAAGATTATTTACTTTTTAGAAATAAGAGAAGAAAGTACGCAGCTAGAAGGTGAATTATACATTTCATATTCTGAACAGAATTATGTATATTGAGGCCAAAGCTTGAAAGTCTATAAGAGATGATGGAGTAATAATATGTACATTATGTTTAAGAAACCAGATGTTTTACATAAGTGAACTTTCAGATAATGTGTGAGTTTATCCTTCCATGTGCCAAAATCTGACTGAAAAAAGACTTATGGCTTGAAAGATTTCTGGAATGCCTGACAGTCTTCTGTTCCTCTTTCAGGAGATTCGAGTGATTTGTGTCTTGTCATTTGTATAACTCAGCATTCCGCAAAGAGGAAGAGGTAGATACTCATTTGAGCATTGTCTATATTGTCTCATTTATTTGATTCATTCCCCCATCCTTCTGGCTGACGCAGGTTCAGAAGTTAGCCCAGGTGGTAGGACCAACAAATCTTCCATGGACTATAATGTTGGCAAAATCAACAAAGCTCCAATCTTAACTGTTACTTCAGCATCTTCATTGGCATTTTTGCTTTATATTACTCAGTTAAATGGGAAGTGACTTGCTTGGTGCATTGCTGATTTCTGTGTTCATCTACTTTGTCTTCAGCTGCTTTCTCTCCTCTTGTGTTGTTGTTAACTCTACCAAGGATGATGCCCTTTACCAGGCGTTAGTCCCTGGCCAAACTCTTCTTTTAGTAAGGAATACTATACTGTTCCATCTTTTGCCATTTAGAAATTAAATCAATAATCTCCTTATCTCTAGACTCTGGTATTTGATATTCTACATGTTAACTCTTTAGAAGAAAGTTCAGTCTCTATTTCTCCAAGATTATTTCTATAATTGTTAATGTCAAACTATGCTGGTATGCTGCTCACTTGTATCCAGGATAAGAGAGGGATCCCCATCTTTCCTCAACCTTACTTCAGTATTTGATAAAAACCATCTGTCTATCTAGAAGGCTCTAGCTAAGATAAAGTAGCACCAGGAGCCTCAGAGAATCTCTTGGCCCAGTCAGCTGCCCAAGATACACCCACCTTTTCAAATTGATATCTTCAGTGATGCAATATTCCTACCAAATAAGCCAGTACACTCAGGGCCAGTTCCTCCAGCCTTCACTCTGTGCTGGGAGAATCGGTTGAAGAATGTTCTGGTGTAGCTTCCATAGTAGTTGGTGACAGCAAAGGCATTAGCTCAGCTGAAGCTAGTTTGCTTGCTATTAAGAGTGTCCAGATCTGTCCTGGAGGAAGTGCAGCCAGAAAGCTCCTTGCAAATGAGAATGGCCAGACTTTATCTCATCTACTTTGGTCATGTTGTCAGAAGTGACCGTTCTCTGGAGAAGGATATCATGCTTGGTAAGTGGAGAGTCAGTGAAAAAGATGAAGGCCCTCCACAGGGTGGATTGACACAGTGGCTGCAATGATGGGTTCAGGTATAGCAGGGTTCATGAGGTTGGCACAGGACTGGGACATTTTTCGTTCTGCTGTACATAAGTTTACTATGAGTCGGAGACAACTTGATGGCACCTAACAACCACAACAATAGCAAGAATTTCCTTGATGGAGGAACACTGATTATGGATACAGGGAAGAGGAGCAAGCTGGTGTAGGGCTGTTTGATGAGGCATGATATTTATGGTTGGGAAACAGAGTTCAAGTTGAATGTTTTTGAGGCCAATCTGTTTCTTCAGTAGGCGCTGTAAGTGATAAGCTTGGTGGAGAATTGAGTCTGTAGTAAGGCTATAGAAAGACAGCTAAGTGAGTTACTTGGCTGCACAGTCTTAGGAAGATGAATTCACTTTTCTGTGTCTCCATTTTCTCCTCTATAAGATGGGAAAAATTTTAGCAACCTAATTCATAGGATTGTTGTGAGATTTACATAGATTATTGACATGAAGTTCTTAGAACAGTGCTTGGTACATCACGACTGCTAAGTATACATTTGTTGGTATTTATTCAGATGTATCATTTCATCCTTCATCTCACAGATGTATCTCTTCTTCTTTCATCTCACTGAGTGAATGATTCAGTGAAAATGCATAGTAACTTGCAGATTTATAATTCTCCCATAGGGGAGATGAGTTCTAACCTTTGGACATGCTGTTCCATCTCTTGACACCAATATTCATTTATGATAAATCACATAGCAAATACCATATATTATTAGTACAAAACTTTGTTGAATTTGAAAAAGATACCATATGGCTGTTTTTAACGATTTCTCTTTGTCTTTCCACACCCTTTCACCTTTATTAATATTCACACTAAACACAGATTATGAGATATCTGTGCTTTATCTACAATCCTTAGAATCTTTTCATTGCTGTTTTGTGTCTAAATGTAATATATTTCACAGCAAAAGGCAATTATTAAAATCCCAGTCAAAATGTACAAATGATGCTTTTTGAAATAACTGTTTCAGAGCATGTAAAACTGGGTTGATCCATATCTACATGGCCTCAGTTTTCTAGATAACTGAATTATACATTCCAGCCTTATTTTAAATTACCAAGATAATAAATAAAGGAAATGTATTGTTCCCAATTCTCTATTCAGTTGCAAGAATAGATGTTGTCGTACTGAAGATCTGGGGTGAGGGGGAGTGAGAAACATTATTTTACAGTTCTCCGTATTTCATCATGACATATGTTATTTTAATTATTGAATGAAATTCTGGATAGCACACGCTCTTGTCATACTGAAATAGCCACTGTATATAGGAATATGGTTTCATCCTTATTGGCCTTCTTCAGTCTTCAAAGAGCCACTTTACTTTCAATAATTATATTCCTAGTTCTGAGAAATTGGTTCTATATTGTCCTTTTTATAATTAAATGAAAGTCATGCAATTTAAGTACTGTCACAAGGCCTTTTATGCTGCTCAACAACATGAATGTGTTTGGGCTGACTTCTTAATTCTTGAAATGAAATTACTTAAACTGCATATATTATATATAGATATAGATATAGATATATAATTTCAGACCCTAATTTGAAATCTTCTGACATTGACTCTAGATTTTTTAATGTGGTCTGGGTGATCCCATTATTATACTTAAAACTAACACACCTCTTCTTTTAATGGTTACAATAGTTTTGCACTCATTTTCTCCATTTCTGTAAGATGCAATTGGTTACTAAAACTAAAATATGAATAGATTCTTGGTTTAGTGTTTATAAATGTAGATTGGAAGAAATATGTTATTGTTAGGTATTGTACAGTATTAGAACTGAGAAGCTGGTGCACTTTTCATAATCTCTAATTGTATTCTTTTATTGAATGAGAATAAGAAAAGAAGGTTCTTAAGGGAATTTTTCATATTGGATCTTATACAATGTACTGTAAAATCTAAATCTGGCTATTTGTTTTGATTAAATTTTATTTTCAAAATGTACTTGAAATTTGGCTCAAGATATGAAAATAGCAGGTGCATGTAACATTAAAATAATACTTCTAAATTTTATTTGAATTTCCCAGGTATATTTGCTTTTTAGTAGTGAGATGAGAAAACATATCCTTATCTTCCCTGAGGACAGAAAGACTCTTAGAAGTGTGTGCTATAATCCATCATAAAGAGATACATAGATTTCTTTGTGCACATTGTGTTTATGTACATATCCAATGTATAATTCCAATGCACAGATGAGTAAGGGTGTGTGTTTCTGTGTGTCTGAGTTATAAACCAAGTAACCAGGAAATAGTAAAAAATGATGTACATAAGCTTTATTTATGTTTAATATATTTGTTTGCCATAACATCTATCCATTTAAAAATCGATAATCCAAATATAAAGTCTTAGAACTGTGCCAAGATTTTAATTAGGCTTTGTTATCAAATAAATATTCCAAATTAATTTCAGTAATAATTGTAAACAGTACAGGCAGAAGAAAGTATTTGACAAATTGTCATTTAATTCAATGAAAAGTCCAGTGAAATTGAATTATACAAAAATGTATAACATTTATTTTATTATGGTTTGTGTTTATAGAATCATTGTGGAGATATTCAATTGGATTTTCTATTGTTCCATTCATGTCAAATCTCACTTCCTTATCCCAAAATATATACTTGAGAACAAAATGCATACCATGTGCTTACTACCATATTTAACATATTATAACTTAATCATTGCTGGGCATTACTGCTTATGCTACTATAACTAGGAATCATTGAAAGGATGCACATAAAGTACACGAGTGCCTAGTGTAACAAGTCCACCATAAATACTACCCACCAATGGTTTTCCTTGTTGTCATTTGTTGAACTCCTAAGTATTTATATCCATTGCTACAGGAATAGAAATTCAAAGGAGTTCACAGCATATGTTAAAAGACCAAGTTAATTCTCTTTGAAAATTATTTTTGATTATATACACATATCACTTAAGTGCTGTAATTTTATACAACTTAAATTAATTAAAGATAAAATGTTCTCCTCCATAGATATTTAGATTTTTACCACTCAACTTTTGGTTTGGAGTAGAAGGAAGATATATGAGAAGACATAATGAAGAAATGGAGACTAACTAAGCTGTGTTCTTAGTCTGTCAATAAAAGCCAAAGGAAAGCAAAGCATGGTGTTGGCTTGACTGTTGTTGTTGTTGTTATGTGCCATCGAATCGGACCTGACTCATAGCAACCCCTTAAGACATTAATTCTATCAATGCAACTTTTTTCTTCTTTTGGTAGTAATTGCAAAGAAAATATTAAGAGTACTTGTTGATCATGCTGAAATAGCACAAGCCAGCTTAAAATATCTAAGGATTAACTAATGAATTAATGTGCATAACATTCCCAGAATTGCATAGTATATAGTATTCTCATCATATAAAGGGGATTGCCATGGCCATTATTTTTGATTATAGCCTGTAGGGGGTCACACAGTGTGAGATATGTGAAAATGTCTGTAAAAATGCAAGCAATGTGAACGTGAAAGAACTAGTTCATTATCAAAATACATTTCTTTTACTTGTAAAATTCAGGGCCTATTCAAAATTTGATGAAGAGAGCCTCAGTTAGAGCAAAGGTTTTTGTAAGCCAGAGAATCAAGTCTTCCAGAACATACACTGTTCTTTACAACTTTCTAATAGGGAAGACTTCTTAAAAAGAAAAAGAAAAAAATGTGGAAAGGTAATACACTGACCACATAAAAATAAAGATTTTTGAAAAGTTGAAAAATAAAATTCTCAATGTAACCCAAAAAATCTAAGTAATTTAGTTAACTGCAACTCATACCAACCCCCTTTGGGTTTCCAAGGTGGTAAATCTTTACAGAAGTAGATTGATCAGTCTTCTTTCCATGGAGTTGTTGGTGGGTTTGAACCACCAACCTTCTGGTTAGCAGTCCAATTCCTTAGGAACTACACCACCAGAAGGAAGGTTGGGCAATCTACTTTCATAGTGATCCTGCCTTGGAAACCCAAGGAGGGGTCACTATGAGTTAGATCCGACTTGACAGCAGTGTGTTTGTGTTTGTTTTTACACCACCAAAGCTCATTTTCCAAAGTAAAGAAGACCCTAAACAAATGAAAAAGTTAAGTCATCTAAACATGGATTTTTTTTACTCACCCTTCCCTGCAATTTTCATTAGGTAATATGCACTGGTGGCATAGAGGTTAAAGCAATTGGTTGGTCAGCAATTCCAAACCACCAGCAGCTCAGCAAGAAAATGATAAGGTAGTCTGCTTCTTTAAAGTTTTATAGCCTTGGAAACCCTTGGGTACAATTCTACTCTGTCCTAAAGTGTCACTATGAGACAGAATCAACTCAATAGCAGTGCGTTTGGTGTGTAATATAGACCGATTCAGAAAATGAGGCTATATTTTTTTCAGAGTTTTTAAAATTAAAGAAAAAAACAAACACTGATATATGTAACAATAGTTATTTGTCAATAACTATAAATAGACAATAATTATTAATAGATCTAAGATCATCAACCATGTCATTAGTCAACTCAAATGCAATGATTATTATAAATTTAATATTACAGTGTTTGTGCAGAGGACAGGGGAGAGATACTACTTCAGGGCTCCCAGCTTTTTGCTGGTATGAAGTGGAAGCACACACCATGCAGCCTATTAAAAAGATGGAGCTCTGGTGGCATAGTATCTAGGACATTTGACTGCTAACCAGAAGGCTGGGCAATCTATTTCCATAGAGGTACTGCCTCTGGGTTGCTATGAGTCAGAACCTACTCTACAGCAGTGAGTTTTTTTTTTTGTTTGTTTGTTTTTGTTTTTTAATCCAATCCTAGAAGGAACTCTGGGGGTGTAGTTGTTTAGGTCTTTGGCTGCTAACCAAAAGATTGGTGGTTCAAATCCACCAGATGCTCTGCAGAAGAAAGATAGGACAGTCGACTTCCATAAAGATTTACAGCCTTGGAAACCCAATGGGAGTCTCTATGAGATGGAATTGACTGAATGGCAGTGACTTTGATAAGGTTTGGAAACATCTATGGGAAGCCCTGGTTGTGCTGTAGTTAAAGTACTTGGCTGCTAACAGAAAGGTTCAGTGATTTGTACCCTCAAGCCACTCTGCAGGAAATGATGAAGTAGTCTGTTTCCATAAAGATTTACAGCCATGGACACTCTGTGGAGAAGTTCTACTCTGTCATAAAGGGTTGCTATAAGTTGGAATCAACTCCATGGCAGTAAGTTTGTTGGTCACAAGTCACCATGCGTTGATTTTGATTTCTGTCATCTTTTCTCCTACCGAGACATTTTTCTTTCTTTTGAACTCAGCTACAAATTTTAAAATTTAGCTAGTGTGTATTAAAGTGCGTGTAGCAAGAGATGGTGTGCAGATACTAGCTTAATCTCCCATGTTGTCTTAAATCTTATTTTTCTTTCCTTTCTTTTTCTACTAACTCATGCAACATTATTGTGTTTAGGTTTTATGCCAACTAGAATAATGTGAGGGGGAAAAGCAGATGCCTGGAGTCATAATTAGCTCCTTTCATTTTTCTGATTACTCTTCAAATGTTATTCAATATACAGGCTGCCATTGTTTGTTTGTTTGTTTATTTGTTTTTAAATTATTACTGGTGGAGATCACAACACCAACTAGGAGTTAATTAAAATATAGTGAGATTTTTCTCAAATTGAACCTCTGATATGGAATCCATAGGTAAATCCAACTTATTAAAGAAAAGTATGAGGCAAAATATCTATCCCTAGTGCAAAGAGATTGCTATTTATACTCTCATAGAGAAAATAAAGTCAACATTAAACATTCTCAAAATTTGTGAAATACGGACAAGACATATTTTGGGAGTCTGTTTATAACATTCCTTTTATTTTTAATAGCAGGAGTGCAGAGATTCCTTTTTTTTTCCCTCTTTTTTCAATGTTTTATTGAACTTTAGATGAATGTTTCCATAACAAATTGGTTTTCCAATCAATATTTCATACACTAACTGCTCTGTGACATTGGTTGCAGTCCCTGTAATTGTCAGCACTTCCCTGGGTTCCCTTTTTCATTTCTCTAATATCTCTGTCTTTCCTGTCTCCTCATGTATGGCTTTGGGCCAATGCTGCCCTTTTGGTCTGTTATACCTGATTGTTCTAAGGAGCACATTCTTCACAGGTGTTATTCTTTGTTTCTATGTTGTTGTTGTGAAGTGCTTTTGAGTTCAGTCACATTCACAGCAAACCTTATATACAACAGAACAAAATACTGCCTAATCCTAGGCCATCCTCATGATAATTGCTATGCCTGAGCCCATTGAGCCTATGTCAATCCATCTAACTAAATGTCTTCCTTCTCTCTGATTCTCTTTACTAGGCATGATGTCCTTCTTTGGGGATTAGTCCTTCCTCATAACATGTCCACAGTGCATGAGACAAAACCACACCATCCTCAGTGAAGGATCATTCTGGCTGCAATTCTTCTAAGACAGATTTGTTCATTATCCTTGCAATTCATGGTATATTCAATATTCTTTCCTAACACCATAATTTAAAGACATCAATTCTTCTTCAATATTCTTTATTCATTTTCTTGCTTTCACATGCATGTAAGGTGATGAAAACACTACAGCTTGGATCAAGCAAACCACTAAGGTTTTTCAGATTAATATCTTTGCTTTTTAACACTTTAAAGAGGCACAATTCTGTATTTTCAGGAATAACACACATTAATCTATAAGGGGATGCATAGGTAGACAGTCAAGATGATCAGGTATGAGTGGGTTAAAGAGACTATACTCAGAACCTAATGTAAGATTGGCAGATGATGTCTCTACATACGTATATGTAAGCACAGAATAAACAGGAAGCAAAAATAGGAAAATTTCTTAGCCATAATAAAACACCGTGAGAAAATTAGTTCCTGAGCCAGAAGATTCATGTCAGTAGTCACAAAGGACATCAAGGTGAATTGGCATTACATAGTCCGTAATGAAAATGTAGTATGTTTGAGTCAATTCCAACTCAGAGCAACCCTAGGTACAACAGAACAAAACACTGCCTGGTCCTGTGCCATCCTCACATTTCTTGCTGTGGTTCAGCCCATTGCTGTAGCCACCGCGTCAATCCATCTCATTGAGGGTCTTCCTATTTTTCATGGACCCTCTATTTTACCAACCATGATATCTTTCTCCAGGGTATTTCCCTTCTGACAACATGGCCAAAGCAGGTGAAAGGAAGCCTGGCCATTCCCCCTTCCAAGGAGCATTCTGTCTGCCCTTTTTCCAAGACATGTTTGTTCATTCTTCTGGCAGTCCATGGTATTTTTAGTATTCTTCACCAACACCACAATTCAAAGCCATCAACTTTTCTTAGGTCTTCCTTATTGTCCAGCTTTCACATGCATATGAGGCAATTGAAAATATGGCTTGGTTTAGGCTTACCTTAGTCTTCAAAATGACAGCTTTGCTCTTTAGCACTTTAAAGAGGTCTTTTCCAGCAGATTTGCCCAATGAAATACCTCATCTGATTTCTTGATTGCTGCTTCCATGGGTGTTGACTATAGATCCACATAAAATAAAATCCCTGACATTTTCAGTCTTTTCTCCACTGATCATGATGTTGCTGATTGGTCCAGCTGTGAATATTTTTGTTTTCTTTATGTTGATATGTAATCTACTTTGTTTTATGGTCCCGTCTATTAATTGACTAAAAGATGGTCTTGGGTAGTATCTCCAGTTTCAAGTTAAAAGGTTGTTTCAAGGTGATAGCCTCAAGGGTACCTCTAGTCTCTTTTAGAACAGTAAGTCTGATTTTTTTTTTTTTTTTAATTTGAATTTTGTTCTACACTTTTTACCCATTCTAAGCTGGGTCCACTTCTATTGTAGACTTGGTCAGAGTGGTTGACAATGATAGCTGTGCACCATCAAGTTCTATCTCAGGTTAGAGCAAGTTGTAGTTAATATGGCCTGTTAGTGCTTTGGAATGATTGCTTCCTTTAGTCTTCACTTCTTTCATTCTCCTTTGCTCCATTCAGGTGGGAAGAGACCAACAGTTGCTTTTTAGATGACCAATCACAAGCTTTTAAGACCCCAGATCCTACTAATGAATCTAGGATATTGAACTTATCTTTGTGAACTGTGTTTGGTTAGCGACCTAGATGTCCTCTGAGACTGTGGTTCTTGGCCTTCAAGTCCACTACTGGTTCAGTTCTGATGGTTAAGTAGTTTCTATAACTGAGCACTCTATGTAGTCTATTATATATATGAGTATATGTGTAGCATTTACAAATATGTATGTAGAAATGCCCACCACAATACCTATAAATGTATGTAAGTTTACTCCCATTTGACCTTCCCCACCCATGTAGCATACATATTTACCTATGTATCTACTTACAAATTATTGTTCATTATTTCTGCTGTTGTAGAATTGTGTATGTCATAGTTTTTATCATGGTTGTCAGGGATTTTAATGCAATGAAAGGAGGACTACTTATGCAATGTTTTCCATTTTGAGAATGTCAAGATGTTAATGAGTAAAATGGGAGATGGAGAAAGAAAATAAGAAGGCATTTAAGATGTAACAGAATTCCAGATTTCTATCCTTTTCCACAGATGGCTTTGATTTAGAAGATGCCTTTATTAAAATGGATACTCAGCTGATACAGAAAATAAAAGCTACTATAAAATATATGAATATGCATGCAATTAGTACAATACAGTTGTTTTATTATCTACTGAAACATGTACAACCAATCATGATTTTATAATGTGAAGTATCCTTCCAGGATATGCCTGTCCTGATGATAGTGATTTATTTTTTAAATGAAAATTAAAATTAGTCTCAAGCTTGTGCTAGACATTAATGTGGTATAAGCTTCAGTATTTTAAACTACTTCCTTTGAACATATTTGTACCTTTTAACTTAGCACAAAATATTAATTATTCATGCCATACAGAGATGTATAATTGATCTCATAATATTCTGCAGGCAGAACGTCATTTCACATGAACGATGAGAACTATTATCTGGGGCTTCTCATATCATCAACTAACTGGCTGCCTTGTTCCAATCGAAGGCCAAGGCATTCAGTTACAAAATTCCATTTCTTTCTTCATGGCTAGTTCCACATAAGTGTGAATACTGTGTAAATGGCTCTGATACAGATAATACAAGATAAATTATATGTAACAAAATTTAAACATAAATATTTATCTGTATGGGTTCTGTATATCTAGGAAGAAATACTATTAGGTAAAAACAATCAGGTTAAACAAAATCAATATCATGTGAAGAAAATTTACATCAACATGAGGTTGTATAAACCAGATCACAGTTGCCATGGAGTTAATTATGACTCTCGTGAACTCATGTATGTCAGAGTGTAACTGTGATCCATGGAGTTTTTAATGGCTCATTTTGTGTATGTAGATCATCAGGAAATTCTTTTGAGAGCCTCTGGATGGACTTAAAGTGCCAACCTTTTCTTTAACACCAGAGCATGATAAGACTTTGCACCACATCAACAGAGGAGAAGGTATTAACATCTACTGAGAATAATATATTTTAGGCTGGATAGTTTGAAGAGTGGAAGACATTGAATGAGAAAAGAAAAGAGAACATTTACATGTAGGAATTTTGTATTTTCACAAAACATTTTTTCACTTCAATCCAAATAGTACCTTGAGACCTTGAACCAAGACCTAAAATATGTAGTACTTAGTCTAGTCACCTAAAAATTAGTGTATTACAAACATTCACAGGAGCTTCAAAGATATCATTCATTGAGTATGAATTTTGGATTTTGTGACTACAGTGGGCATCAAATAATTCTGTGTTGAATTATTTCTCTTTATTTTTCCAATAGGAGTGAAAGTTATTGCTAGAAAAGTTTTTAAACAGAAAGGAAAACATGTGTTCCTATTATAATTGTTTTCATGTCTGACTGTATGTGTGTGAGGACTGGGGGTTGCAAGGACAGGAGTTAGGGTGTGGAAAAGAGTTGTGGCAGTAAATATGGACTGATATCAGAAAATAAATATTTTCTGAATCCCCATATAGTGCCTGACACTCTTCAAGATACTAGCAATACAACAATGAAACAAACAGAAAACAAAATCCCCCCTTTTCTGAACTTACAGTATTGGTTGGACAGACAATAAACAAGGGCAACATGTATGCTAATAATGAATGCTAAAGGGTACAATGAAGGGATGAAGGATAGGAAGTGAAAACTTTAGACTGAGTTTGAATTCATCCAGAAGTATTTGTGAAGAAAAGCTTGTAAATTTACCTCCAAAAGATCAGCCATTGAAAACACTATGGAGCACCTCTATTCTGATACTCATGGGTTTGTCATGAGTCAAAATTAACTTGATGGCAAAAGATTTGTTTTTTTGGGAAGGGGTACTGAAAGAGTGATGTATACTAAAGTGTTTTTAAAACACTCTTTCTTCATTTTAGGATGGAAAAAATGGTTGGTTTTGGATAGTAGTCAAAGATAAGGCTGGAAAGGTGGGCTGGACCAAAATAGAAAACAGGTGAATTGAATGTACCAATTACCACTCAATCTAGATGAGAGCAAAGAGTCGTGGAGGTTTACAGCAAGGTACAATCTTCACATTCTTGCCTTATTCAAAGAACACTCAGGAACTTAATAAGTAACAACAAAACAAGGTATTGTGTAATTTTTTATGTATTATGGATCTAAGAGGAATTTAAAAGAATACCAAGAAGAAAAATTAAGGGATTAGGTAGGTGTTTGAGCACTGAGGATGTAACACATAACCAAAAATTGATGGTATTGAAGGAAGAAGTCCAAGCTGTTCTGAAGGCATTGGCAAAACACAAGGGTGCAGGAAAAGATGGAATATTAACTATGATTTTTCAGTAAATTTACACAATGCTGAAAGTATATACTTGTCTATGGAAAGATTTGGAAGACAGCTAACTGGCAGGAAGAGAGCCATATTTGTGCCCTTTCCAAAGAAAGGTGATCAAACAGAATGCAAAACATTATCAAGCAATATCATTAATAACACACACAAGTAAAATTTTGCTGAAAAAATTCAAAAATGGCTGCAGCAGTACATTGACAGGGAACTACCCAAAATTCAAGTTGGATTCAGCAGAGGAGTAGAGCAAGGAATACCACTGCTAATGCCAGATAGGTCTTGGCTAAAAGCAGAGAATACTAGAAATAAATTTATCTGTATTTCATTGACTGTGCAAAGAGATTTTGTGGATCATAACAAATTATGGATAACATTGCAAAGAATAGGAATTCCAGAATACATAATTGTGCTCATGTGGAAACAGTGCATAGACAAAGAAGTGTTTGCTGGAACAGAACAAAGAAATACTCTGTGGTTTAAAATCTGGAAAGGTATGGTTGAAAGTGGTCAGGATGGCAGGTCATTGAGATGAAGACTCAGCCAAATGCAGGATCTAGGTGTGCTAAATGATAGAGACCTTTCTCAAAGCTTCTTCTTATATCCTGGAAGTGTATCATATCCCTAAGGAAACCTATGAGGAAGATCAGTTAATGTTACTATTATTCAAATTTATGCACCAACCACCAAAGCCAAAGATGAAGAAATTGAAGATTTTTACCAACTTCTGCAGTCTGAAATTGACCAAACATGCAATCAAGATGTGTTAATTATTACTGGTGATTGGAATGCAAAAGTTGGAAATGAACAATCACCAATAGTTGGAAAATATGGTCTTGGTGATGGAAATGACACTGGAGATCTCATGACAGAATTTTGCAAGACCAACGACTTATTCATTGCAAACACCTTTTTCAACAACACAAACTGCAGCTGTACACATGGACTTCACCACACAGAATGCACAGGAATCAGATTGACTACAATCGTGGCACGAGGCAATGTAAAAGCTCAGTATCTTCAGTGAAAACAAGGCCAGAAGTTGATTGTGGAAAGTACTATCAACTGCTCATATGCAAGTTCAAGTTGAAACAGAAGACAATTAAAACAACTCCACAAGAGCCAAAATATGACCTTGATTTTATCCCTCCTGAATTTAGAGATCATCTAAAGAATAGATTTGATGCATTGAACTCCAATGACCAAAGCCAGATGAATTGTAGGAAAACAATAAGAACATCATCCATAAAGAAAGCAAAGGTCATTAAAAAGACAGGAAAGGAAGAAAAGACCAAAGTGGATTTCAGAGAAGATTCCGAAACTTGCCCTAGAATGAAGAGTAGCTGAAACAAATGGGAGAATAGACAAGATAAAAGAGCTGAACAAAAGACTTCAAAGAGCAGCTTGAGAAGAGAAAGTGAATTATTATAATGAAATGTGCCAAGAGTTGGAGTTAGAAAACCAAAAGGGAAGATCATGCTCGGCATTTCTCAAGTTGAACTAAGGAAAAAATTTAACTCAAATTGCAATATTGAAAGATTTCATGGGCAATATGTTGAATGATGCAGGAAACATCAAAAGAAGATGGATGAAATACACAGTCACCATACAAGAAGAATTGCTAGATGATCATTTCAGTAGGTGAGATGATCAAGAACCAATGGTATTGAGTGAAGAAGTCAAAGCTGCACTGAAGGAACTGGCAAAAAACGAGGCTCTGGGTATTGATGGAATACCCGCTGAGATATTGCAACAAACGGATACCCAACTGGAGGCACTCGTTTGGCTATGCCAAGAGAATTGGAAGACAGCTACCTGGCCAACTGATTGGAAGAGATCCCTATTTGTACACATTCCAAAGAAAGGTGGTCCCACACAATGTGGAAATTGTCAAAAAATATCATTGATATCACACACAAGTAAAATATTACTGAAGATAATTCAAAAATGGTTGCAGCAGTATATTGAGAGAGAACTTCCAGAAATGCTAGCTGGATTCACAAGGGGACGTGGAGAAAGGGGTACCATAGCTGATGTCACATGGATGTTGGCTCAAAGCAAAGAATACCAGAAATATGTTTATTTGTGTTTTATTGTCTATACAAAGGCTTTTGATTGTGTGGATCATAACAAATTATGGATAACTTTCAGAAGATTGGGAATTTCAGAATACTTAAATGTACTCATATGGAACATGTACATAGACCAGAATGATGTGGTTCAAACACAACAAGGAAATACTTCATGGCTTAAAATCAGGAAAGGAGTGCATCATCCTTTCACCATACTTTTTCAACTTGTAGGCTGCTGAGCAAATAGTCAGAGAAGCTGGAGTGTATGAAGAAGAATGTGGCATCAGGATTGGAGGAAGGCTTATTAACAAACTGCAAAACACAGATGACACAACTTTGGTTGATCAAAGTGAGGATGACTTAGAGCACTTACTGATGAAAATTAAAGACTACAGTCTACAGTGTGGATCACACCTCAACATAAACAAACAAAAATCCTCACAACTGGACCACTAAGCAGCATCATGGTAGATGGAGAAAAGATTGAAGTGGTCAAATACTTCATATTACTTGTTTCTGCAATCAATGTCAATGGAAGAAGCAGTCAAGACATCAAAAAACATATTGCATTGGGCAAATCTGCTGCAAAAGAAAGTTCTTTCAAGTGCTGATGAGCAAAAATATCACCTTGAAGACTAGGATGTGCCTAAGCCAAGCCATGGTATTTCCAGTCACCTCATACGCATATGAGAGCTGGAAATGAATAAGGAAGATTGAAGAAGAGTTGATGGTTTTGAGTGGTTTTACTGGCCAAGTATGCTGAAAGTACTATGCACTGCTAAAAGGACTAAGAAATCTGTCCTGGGAGAAGTGCAGTTGGAATGCTCCCTGGAAGCGAGGATAGCCAGACTTCATCTCACCTGCTTTGGTCATGTTGTCAGAAGGGACCATTCTCTGGAGAAGGATGTCATGGTTGTTAACATGGAGGGTCAACAAAAGAGAGGAAGGCCCTCAATGAGATGGACAGACACAGTGGCTACAGCAATGGGCTCAAGTGTAGTAGGGATAGTGAGGCTGGCATAGGACCAGTCAGTGTTTCATTCTGTTGGATATAAGGTCACTATGAGTTGGAGACAACTTGATGGCACATGACAACAATGATAACAAGGTAGTTACTCAGCTGTTCACAGTAGATTTCACTATGGAGTTGATTACCAATATCATCATGGGGAATAACTACATCCAGCTGCCCAGGCACTCAAAACCAAGCCCAGCCAAGTTGGCACACAACTTTAACTACCACAAACCACAACATAAAAAAAACAAAATTCTTCACTGTAAAGAACAATAAGCAACGTCATGATAAACATAGAAATAATGAAGTTGTCCAAGATTTCATTTCACATTTACAATCAATGTCCATAGAAATAGCAGTCAAGAAACCAAATGAGATATTGCACTGGGCAAACCTGCTGTAAATGACCTCTTGAAAGTGTTACAAAGCAAAGATGTCACCCTGAGGAATAACGTATGCCTAACCTAGGCCATGGTATTTTCAATTGTCTCATGTGCATGTGAAAGCTGGACAATGGACAAGGAAAACTGAAAAACCGTTGACTTTGGACTATGATGTTGGCTAAGAGTATTGAATGTACAGTGGACT
Organism: Orycteropus afer afer; assembly: GCF_000298275.1. Taxonomy (NCBI): domain Eukaryota; kingdom Metazoa; phylum Chordata; class Mammalia; order Tubulidentata; family Orycteropodidae; genus Orycteropus; species Orycteropus afer. The sequence continues at coordinate 1,815,556 of NW_006922071.1, read as the reverse complement.
GCCAGAAGAATGAACCAGTCTGTCTTTGAAGAAGTTTAGGCAGAACGTTCCTTAGAAAGGAGGCTGGAGGGACTTCATCTAATGTACTGTGGGCATATTGTCAGAAGGGCCCAGTCCCTGTAGAAAGATATCGTGTTTGGTAAAGTAGAGCGTCAGTAAAAGTGATGGTCTTCAAGGAGATGTAACACGGCTGTAATGATTGACTCAAAAATAGCAACAATTATGAAGATAACACAGGCCTCAGGAGTGTTCTGTTCTGTTGTATATGGGTCGTTTTGAGTAGGAACCAACTTGACAGCACCTAACAAAACAACAAGAACAATTAAGCAAAAGCTGAAAGACTAGTACTGTGGAATGTTTTTTATTGACAAGCAGGAAATAAGCACTGTATTAATTTATACCCTCAGCAAGTCTGCATGTCAGCTACTATTACCATTCCCATTTCACAGATAAGGATGTTAAGGCAATAAGACATTATGAAATTTGGCCAAGGCTGCAAGCATCTGAATGGGGAAATCAGGATTAAATCCAAGCAAGTCGATTTATAGC
>NW_006922071.1:1810404-1814228 GCF_000298275.1 Orycteropus afer afer | reverse complement strand
TATATTTTTTTTTTTATGTGCCCTAAGGTTGATTCCAGCTCCTAGCAATCCTATATGACAGAGTATAATTGTTCCATAGGGTTTCCTAGGGAGTGAAATGAGAGCACATTGCCAAGTTTTCTCTCCTGTAGAGCAGCTTATAGCCTGGAACTATGGATGTTTCAGTTAGCAGCTGAGCACTTAACCACTGTTGGAAACACTTATTCTTCTAAGTGAAGAAATTTGGGGAATTACTACCTGGCCAACTAACTGTAAGAGGTCTATATTTGTGCCCATTCCAAAGGATGGTAATAAAATAGAATGTGGGAAAATACAGAAAACATGAATGTCTCCTGCTAGCAGAACTCTGCTGAAAATGATTCAAAAACAACTGCAGCCATCCATCAACAGGGAACAGCTCAAAATTCAAGTTGGATGCAGAAGAGGATTTGGAAAAAGGAGTGTCATTGCTATTGTCAAATAGATTATGATGGGAAGTAGAAAATACCAGAAAGACATTTTCCTGTGTTTGATCAATTGCACAAAGCCATTCAAGTCTGTGAAGGATAACAGATTCCAGATAACTTTGTTAAGTATGGGAATTTCAAAATACTTTATTGTGCTCATGCAGAACCTGTCCATAGGTCAACGGGCAGTTTTTGAACAGAACAAGAGGACACTGTGTGATTTAAAATGGGGGAAGATGAGTGACAGACTTATATCCTTTCCTTTACTTATTCAAACTTTATGCTGAACAACCTGAGAAACTTAATACTATGAAGAAGAATGTGGCATCAGGATTGGAGGAAGACTCATCAGCAATCTACGTTATTCCGATGACAGAACCTCGCTTGCTAAAAGTGAAAAGAACTAGAAGCACTTACTGATGAAGGTCAAATACTGCATCCTTCAAACAAATTACACCTGAACAGGAAGAAAACAAAAATCCTCACAGCTGCATTTATAAATATCATGCTATCAGAGAAGATACTGAAATTGTCAACAATTTCATTCTACTAGAATCAACCATCAATCACCATGAAAGTAGTGGTCAAGAAACAAAAGCATATTGCACTGGGAAAATCTGCTGCAAAAGACTTCTTTAGAGTTTTAAAAAGCAAAAATGACACTTTGATCAGTATGATGTGCCAGATTCAAGCCATGGTCTTTTCAATCACCTCATTTGCTTGCTGAATTTGGATAGTCAAAAAGGAAAACAGAAGACTTGATAAATTACAACTGTGGTGTTGGCAAAGAATGTTGAATATAATGTGACTGACCAAAGGATCAACAGATCAATCTTTGAAGAGATAGAAACAGAATATTTCTTGGGAATGAGGATGGTGAGGTTTGACTTACTTTGGACATGTCATCAGGGACCACCAGTTGCTAGAACAGAAAATCTTTTGTGGTCAAGAAGATGGACAACAACAAGGAGGAGACCCTCAATGAGATGGGCGGACACAGTAGCTACAAAATGGGTTCAAACCACCAGTGATCACGGAGGTGGCACAGAACAAGGCCCTGCTTTATTCCGTTCTACATAAGGCCACCATGTACAGGTGGTAAATGTCATGAGTCAGAGACGACTCTGAGGTGATGCGAAACAACAACAAATTACTCTACAATGAAGCAGGCCACATTTATAATCATGAAGATCAAACAACCAATGGATCAACTTTCCCCTGGTCATTTTGAATTCCAGAAGTTATGGTCTATTGAGTATGAAGTATGTAATACTGAGGAATTAAATCAGATGTGACATAACCCATAAATCAATAGAATGAAATTACTCAACACCTTTCTCCAGGAAAACAAAGACATTTTGGATACACTTGGAGATGATGGAAAGAAAGTAATATTTACTGAAATTTCCTACCTAAAATGGTTTCATTATTTGTTCAGGATATATATATATATATATATATATATATATATATATTACCCAACCTTCCTTCTGTGAAGTGGCTGGTGGGTTTGAACTGCCAGCCTTCTGGCTAGCAGTCAAGTGCCGTAGCCACTATGCTACCAGAGCTCCTATATAAATATATTAGATAGGAATTTTTTCTTTATTTTGTTGCTTAGAAAGAAAATATATAGCGATTATAGGTATGGCTTACTCCAAATGCATCATAAGTAGTCCAAAATATGATTTACAGAAATCAAAATTATTTTTTACAAAAAAAAAAAAAAAAAAATGCAGTTCCTTGTCTAGATAATGAAATTTTTGTTTTTGTATTATTATTCCTCTAAGTAAGTGAAACTGAAGTGAACTGAAAAACAGTCTATAAAAAAGCTTTTGCTTTTATCTGAATTGTATGTAAGTGCTTTTTTGGTACTATTTAGACTGCTTGTTAATCAGAAAAATATCTAAAATTCTCTTTATATACAGATTAAGTTTTACTCCCTACTTCAAATGCTTATTCATTTCTAAAATAAAAGTGAATATATATCTAAAATGCCCAGGGAGCATCTGAGTCTTCAGAACTTTCAAATCTTTCCTGCTGTAGAAAATGTGACATGCCAGAAAAGGTAGAAAGCTTGTGCATGTTGAAATGAATTTAAATCCATAGTAAAAATTTTGAATCTGTAATTTTCCTTCCTGTGTTGTTGAATCTCTCTATAAAACCTTCTGTTTTGGTTACTGCATGCTAGTCTAACAGAAATACCACAGGTGGATGGCTTTAAAAACAGGGGCTTATTCTCTTACAATTTTGGAGGCTAGAAGTCTGAGTTCAAAGTGCCAAGCCCTACATGCTGGGTAAAAGCCCCTGAACCTTGGATTTCAGTTTTGTCTCTTGCTCCTGGTCCACTGAAGCTAGAGGCATCTCTTCACTCAGGCAGCTGCTGGCTGCTGAGGCTAACAAGCCCAAGGTTGACAAGTAAAAAGGCACAGTCCTTATGTTACCAAAGAACATGTTAGGCCACTAGTTCAAGTCCAGAGACAGTTCCAAGATTGGCAGGAAACGTGGCAGGCTGCTAAATGAAGACTTGGCTACATGCAGGGCCCAACTGTGCCAAAAAGCTTCAGAGACATTTCTCAAAGCATTTCCTTACATACTGGAAGCAGACCACATCCCTAAAGCAGCTACTCAGCTGCTCATGGCAGGTTCCACCATGGAGTGGTTTGCCTATATCATCATGGGGAAGAACTACCACCAGCTGCCCAGCCACTAAGAACCAGGCCCAGGAAAGTTGACATATAACCTTAACAACCACACCTTCCCTGAACAACATCATTTTCCCAAGAAAAACAATAAGCCACCCAAGTTGTTATTGTTGTCATTGTTAGTTGCCAGTAGGTCAGCCTGAGATTAGGCTGATGCTATACACAACATAACAAAACTCTGCCTAGTCCTGGCCCAACTCCATGATCTGTTGGGGATCAATCCAAATTGATCTCTATGGTTTCCATTAGGTGGTTTCTGGTATTAGATGAGCAGGTCTCTCTTCCTAGCCCATCTTGGACTGGAAGCTCTGCTGAAACCTGGCCAGCATGAGAGCAAAGCAAAAGCTTTCACTGACTTACGCTGGTTGCACTTGAGGTGCATTAACATGGAATGGTACCAGGGTCTCCCCCATGGGGGGCAAAGATTCTAATACTTAATCACCAATGCCTCCTAAATTGTCATTAGTTATGTTCTATTTCTATATTTAATGCTCCTGACAAACTCAAGTTAGCTATTTCAACCTTTAATGCTCTTAGAGGGTGAGGGCCTTGATAGCAAACCTGTTTAGTATTTATCTTTGTTTCCACACTACCTATTGCAGAATATTGGAATATGTGTCTCTAGTAGCATAGTGCCTAAGGCATCTCACTGCTAACCAGAAGGCTGGCAGTTAAA
>NW_006922071.1:1808427-1809859 GCF_000298275.1 Orycteropus afer afer | reverse complement strand
CTAATCTACTTCTGTAGAGATACCACCTTAGAAACCCAAGAGGGGGTCACTATGAGTTCAAATTGACTTCACAGCAGTGAGCTTTTACAGAGCATTGTTGTTTGAAGTACCATTCTGCTTGGCTTCAATTCATAGTGACCTGTGTACAACAGAACAAAAAACAGCTAGCTCTGTCCTATGTCAACCTCATAGTCATTCTTAGGCTTGAGTCCATTGTTGCATTATCTACAGTTAAAGAGTTACTTACAATTGCATTAATTTTTTTTTAAGAAAAATGTTTGAATCATACTGAATTCGAGAACTAACAATTATTAAAGCTGCAAATCAGTGTTGTTATTATATGCCTTCGAGTCAGACTGACTCATAGAGATACTTCCTTGGGTTTCTGAGGTGGTATCCCTACGGGAGTAGATTGTCCAACCTTCCTTCTGAGGAGTGGCTGGTGGGTTTGAATCACCACCCTTCTGGTTAGCAGTAAAGTGCCTTAGGCACTACGCTACCAGAGCTCCTACTAAGTTACCAGAGCTCCTTCAAATCAGTCAGTCACTCCATTTTTAGACCGCAGCTGTTATTGTTTAGAAAATTTCAACAATGTCCCAATAACTGTAAAAGCTAGATCTGGATAAAGCTCAGAGCCTCAGGGTACATACTACAGATTCTTACACATCAAAGGTGTGCCATATAGGATGTTTTCTCCATTCAAGTTCTCTGTCCTGGGGTATCCTCTCCCTATTGCAATTCCAAGAAATCTCCTAAAAGTCAAACCTGGTTTGAAGGCCACCTAACCCCCATACCAAACATAGGTGTTGTCGGCATGGTGCTCATCCATTGGGTACTACAGGCACAGGATCTAGAACCTGTCAGGTATACCAGGGGCAATGACAAAATTTAACAAAATGAAACTACACAATTCAGATTGATGCTTAAGAAAATCCATGAAGCATAGCATTATCTCAGATAGCACACAGATTATATCTAATGTCAGATATAATAAAATATTAAATCTATTCTGGAAGAAGTGCAGTAAGAATGCTCCTTGGAAGTGAGAATGGCCACTTCATCTCATCTACTTTGGTCATGTTGTGAGAAGGGACCATTCCCTGGAGAAGGTTGTTGTGCTTGGTAAGTGGAAGGGTGGGCAAAACAGGGGTAGGCCCTCAATGAGATGGACTAACACAATTGCTGAAGCAGTGGGCTCAAGTGCAGTAAGGATAATTGGGCTGGCGCAGAACCGGGCAGTGTTTTGTTCTGCTGGGCATAGGGTCGCTGTGAGTCACAGGTGACTTGATGACACCTAACAACAACAACATAATAAAATATTAAAACATCTGCTCTTTCATAGACTTGGTGTTGTTGTTGTTAAGTGCCGTCGAGTCGTTTCCAACTCATAGCGACCCCATGCACAGCAGAACGAAACACTGCCCAATCCCGT
>NW_006922071.1:1802948-1804072 GCF_000298275.1 Orycteropus afer afer | reverse complement strand
TCTTTGAAATGGGCACAAATACAGATCTCTTCCAGTTGGTTGGCTAGGTAGCTATTTTCTAAATTTCTTGGCATAAATGCTTCCAGCATTTTATCAATTTCTTGAAAGATCACAATGGATATCCTGTCAGTTCATGAAGTGTTTTATTTTTTTGTTTCTTTTGCTTTTGACTGATTCCATCAGTGCTGCTTGGTCTTCCTTCAATACCATTGGTTCTTGTTCATATACTATCTCCTGAAGTAGCTGAACATAGACTAATTATTTTGGGTACATTGACTCTGTATTTCTTCCATCTTTTTTGATAATTCCTGCATCATTTTATATTGTACTCATAGATATCTCCAATATTGCAATTTGAGACTTGATTTTTTTTTTCTTCAGTTCTTTGAGGTTTGAGAAATATCAATATGTTCTTCCCTTTTAATTTTTTAACTTCAGGTCTTTCCAAATTTATTATAATTTTTTCATCTTTCTTCTTGAGCTGCCCCTCTGTTCAGGTCTTTCACTTCATCATTTCTCATATTTGCTTTGGCTACTAGTTCAAGAGCAAGTTTCAGTGTCTCTTCTGAGATCCCTTCTGATCCTTCTTTTCCAGTCTTTTTAATACCCTTTTTCTTTCTTCATATTTGATGTCCTTGATGTCATCCCATCACTCATATAGTGTGTCTTCACTGTGATCTCTAAACTCAGGTGGGTTGTATTCAAGTTTGTGTTTTAACTCTTGTGAATTCACTTTAATTTTCTTTAGCTTCAACTTAAACTTTCTTATGAGTAGTTGTTTGCTTTTTCCACAGTTGGCCTTGTTCTGACTGATTATGTAGACTTCCTTCATGTTTCTTCTCATAGATGTAGTCAGTTTGTCTCCAGTATCCCATGTGATGAGGTCCATTAGTATAGACACAGTTTATGTTGTTGGAAAAAGTATTTGCAATGAATAAGCCATTAGTCTTACAAAACTATCGTGCAATTTCCAGCATTATTTCCATCACCAATGTCCCATCTTCCAACTACAAATCCTTCTTCTTTGTTTTCTAGCTTTCACGTTCCAATTACATCTTGATTATATGTTTGGTGAATTTAGGAGTACAGATTTTGGTAAAAATATTCTAGTTTTTTTTTTTTTT
>NW_006922071.1:1798911-1802372 GCF_000298275.1 Orycteropus afer afer | reverse complement strand
CAGGAAATACATGGGGTGGTCTGCTTCCATAAAGATTTACAGCCTTCAAAACCCAGTGGAAGGCTCTATGAGTCAGAATTGACTCAAGGGCAATGAGTGAGTCTGTAGTTAGAAGTCTTTTGGTGGCACACAATGTTATATGCTGGCTATTTTGACTCCACCCAGAGGTGCTTGGGAAGAAAGGCTGGGCAATCTGTTTTGGAAAGGTCACAGCCGTGAGAATTCAACGCAACACAGTTCTATTCTGACACATAGTGTTGCCATGGGTCAGAACGAACTCAACAGCAATTTTTTTTTCTAATCTTTAGTTACACAATTGTCTGCATTTGTATGTATTTTATTTTGCTTTTACATGTTTATATTGTTATGTACATGCTTATATCTTATTTTCTAGACTAATAACTTAATACTAACTAATACTATATACAATAATAATATATAATATTAGTTATTATTCAATATTTTTTTCAGTTCTAAATTATACATATTATCTCCATAAAGGTTTTGTTCCCAATTTATTGAGAACTTCTAGACAGCAGATACAAAACTCTTCTTATAGTGTCTTTTACAATGAATAGATTCCAATGAATTAATAATTGTCAAAATGATATAGTCAAATAGAACAGGTTAAATAGTCTCACTATCAATTCTATTCTTGAATGAGAAAACTGAATGGAAGAAATAAGAAACTCACTCTTTAAAGAGAAAGCTGAATTGTAATATTAACAAGATTAACAATTAAATAGTCCAGAAATTGAAGAAATTATATAGTAGAACATGGGAAACCCAGACCCTGTGTAAACCCAAAACCTGTCAGAGAAGGAAACTCAAATGCTTTCCATTGAATAGAGAGGGATAGAAAAGTGGAGCGTGCACACTGTCAAAGGAGGAAAACATGAGAGGCCAGGAAAAACCAAGCATTCCTGGTAAGGTCTGGCTCTCACAGGTTTCACTATAACCAGATTTTAAAACAAACAAATAAACAAAAAATTGCTACTTAACTAGTTGTTTCATATTTTCCAGAGATCCTGATTTCTATACTAATTGGCAGGAAAAAGTGCATGTGTTCTAATTTGTCCTTAAAATTTCTGCTTAAATGTAGTCCATATTTCTCTGGTTTCCACCTTTATTTTCCTCATGGAATTCTTCTAAGTATTCTAACCTTCTGTTGATTGATGTTTTACATAATGAATCCTCAATTCATATACTGTAGACAGTATTTTGACAGAAACTGATTCTCATATTTCTGTTCTCTTCTGGTCAGAACTCATATCTGATTCAATTTATTGTCCTTGAAATTTGGTGGCTCGCGTCTCTGGTAGCTAAGAAAACTTCAGGTTAACAGAAACTATTCAGAGAAAAGCTATTGCAAAAAGATTGTTCTCAGTTCCCAAACTGCAGGTCATTTACAGCAGTATGACCTTGACAAATGTCTGTAAGTCAAAGAATGTCTCGCCATAAACAATTTGGGGTGACAGACCTATAACATATTGCAGACACAGATTGGATTCCCAGCAGGGCCCATGCCAGCTCACACTTTTTGCCTCGCACAGGCAATACAAAGAAAGTTACAGTTACTGAAGAAGAAGTTTCCTTCTGATACCAAGAAAGAAAAATCTTGTATTGCAATCAAATGAGAAAAACATGACTTATTGCCAATTTGTCATCAAATTTTATATTAAAATCCACCACTATATACTTCAGGGGGCATTTATGCTTCCTATTGTATCTTAAGTAATCATTGTGTTTGTGTAAGTAAATTGCTGGAATTCACAGTCCTGAACATTGGGAGCTAGGCATGAAATAGGAACAGAGTCTTTTTTGAAATGAATTAAGACTCTCAGCCATACTCTTATCCAAGTGATTCAACTAGATGTAGAGTGAAATAGATGATTATCTCTTGTCCCTTCTTTTCAATGTGTGTTCTCTCCCCCTTCCACATGTTTCCATGCTGGTCAGGTCCTCATTGTCTGAATAGCCTTTTAATGATACACTTCCTGGGGGTCTAAGAGTCTAATGAAAGCCTACTGGCCCCCTTGATGGAATAATTTTTAATATCCCTGAAGTGAAGTACTTAGGATTAAAGAATCCCAATATCACTCAGATAAACTTATCAATATGAAATATATTGTGATAGAGTGAAATATATTGGGATACTTCATCTTATTGCTCTTTGCAGATATTACTTTGTTTTACATATTGAAGGCTTGTAGCAACCCTGTGTAGAGTAAGTCTATCAGCACCATTATTCCAACAACCTGTGCTAACTTCGTGTGTCGGTGTTACATTTTGATAATTCTTACAGCATTTCAAACTACTTAATAATGTTAGTGCACATTTACCAGACTATAATATAGTGGAAATGTAATTTTTATATGCTCTGAGAAACCAAAAAAATTGAGTGATTTATTTTCTTGCAATATTTGCTTTATTACAGTGCTCTGGAATTGAACCCATGATATTTCTGAAGGATCCCTGTATGCTTCTCTACTGATATATTAAATATCAAGATCTAGTGGTGGGCTTTCTAATTAGTGTAAGTATAAGCAATACACTAAAATATTTGCAACAACTGCAATTAATATGGAAATAGCTAGGATCCTATGGGTGAAAGTCACAAGTACACCACTACTATTTTGGTTGGCACTTATATACTTCATTGAAAGACACATTAAATGTCCATTGCATATTAATAAGAACAAAGATAAACAGTTTTCCATCCTAGCTCAGGAATACCCAAATGGGATACAGAGACCACCATAAAGGAAGAAGGGAAAGCTTCCCATTTAAATTTTCACCTGCAAGGAATTGTCTTCCTTAATGCGGTCAGATTCACTATGCAAGTTTTGTGATGTGATGGTATCTCTAATAGACTCAGTAAAGTGTGATTTATTATCAGGGTACTCAAGGGTTATTAAAAAAAAAAAAAAGTCTTACCCATGAAGACCTTCACCATTGGGCAACCATGGTCTTTCTTAAATATATGTCCTAATGATGCATCAAATAAATCTCCTTCACTTCAGTTGGTTACTGTGCAAGACAAATTGAATTTCTCACTTTCACTTGTATCTACCCAAGACTTTCATACTTGTATACCTGCTTTCTCTGTTTATGGGTATAGTTTTTCTGCCGTTAAGTAGTTTAGTAAGTTTTACTAATGCACATTAATGTACTAATGATAATAAAATGGAGTATAGAGAGAGGCTATAAGAGAATCAAGTTTTTAATTTTTTTAATCTTAAATATTTAAAACAATTTTTTTTTAAAAAAATAAAGGTCCATTTTGTAGCTCTTAAACAGAAATACATTTTGTGTGTGTATGTGTATCTTTGTACATCTATCCATACACACAAACTAATTGTATGTTAATCAAGATGCACGTTAACATTTACTCTCAGTAAATACCACACAATCAAACAGATGTAAAATAAGTATGTATGTTCTATTTGAGTAATACTGGG
>NW_006922071.1:1789168-1798661 GCF_000298275.1 Orycteropus afer afer | reverse complement strand
GTCTTGTGTATAAAATGGCTTAATAATAATAATACATAACTTTTAAAGTTGTTGTGAGGATGAAATAAACATACGTAAAGCCCATAGAAAGTGCCGTATAAAGTTTTACCCAGTATTATGATAATGATTTTTATCATTATTATGGCTATGTAAATATGGTGAAGTTTTAAAATCATAACATAATAAGAGCAAAATAAGAATAGTATCATTACATCTGTGATAAAAAACATGGATGCATATATTCCCAAAAGGAAACAGAAATACAGAGAGGTGAGGGTTTTACTAGGGTGCTAAGATTTTATTTGACCTTTAGCACACATTATGGTGCCTGACTTTTACTGAACAGTAAACTCCTGACTTCAAATATTGTAAAATAGCTTTTCCAAATGAATGCCTTCTCCTGTATATGCCACAATGGCAACACCTCTCTTGACTTGAAATGTTTTTCTGTTTTCTCCAACTCTTTTAATTTCTTTCCATTCTATTCCTTATTTTTTTTTCTTGATGTTCATACTTTCCCAAAAGATTAATGTGGTTTGAAAAGGGCTGCTGATAGACTCTTTAGATGATTTTAGTTAGAAGTGTCCTGAGATGGAACACCCATCCTTTTCTTCCCCCCAAAATATTTCTTCCATTCAATTCTAATATTAACTCACTACTATCTGACTGTGTCTTTTCTTTTAGAAGAAAATCTACAGAAACAGAATTGGTATCCAGCTGTCTTTAATATAAAAGCATCCAGTGGTATTTTATTAATGGCCACTCTTTGAATTCCAATATTATATGTAATGAGAAAAATATTGATGGAATTTTTACAATATTTTTCAAATGGTCATGAAAAGTTAATGATATGACAGTTTTTCCCTTCTAGATAAGTCTTCAACATATTTTACATCACTGTCTCTGAAATACTGAGGGGATGGGTTTTCTTTTTTGAGAGGAAGCCACCTGCATTGAAGGCAATTTATTTTATGGACACATATGTTAGTGTAGTCGCTTGGAGGAAAGCCATTGTTTTCAGCCTTCTCTCTCTTCTAAAACTATCTTTCAACACCTGTATGGAAGGCATGCAAATTTAGTAGCAACAATTAAATAACTTGAGAATAAATATCAGCCAAATGGTTATTATTACTTCAGGGGATACACTTCTCAGATGTTTGATTTATGTGTGTATCATGTAGAGTGGCTACGCTAATTTGTTTGAAAATTGGTAAAACAAATTTACTCCAGGCTATGACCTTCTATGCCAGCATGAGCCCAGTGTGAATTTTTATAGTTGAGTTATAAACCTCTGAAGGACAGTTTTTATTATGAAAGTGCTGACAGTACTTCAATATCAATGATATGCATGATTTGGCTAGAATTTTGTTAAAAATTAGGTATTAAAAACAGGTATCCTAGCTATTAAGAAGGAGCTCTAGTGGTGTAGTGTTTAAGGCATTTGATTACTAACCAGAAGGTTGGTGGTTCAAATCCACCAGCCACTTCTCGGAAGGAAGGTCAAGCAACCTATTTCCATAGTGATACCACCTCAGAAACCCAAGGAAGGGTTGCTAAGAGTCAGGTCTGACTCCACCGCACACATAATAACAACAGCTATTAAGAACCTATAGATCTTGAAAGTAAAATGACAAGGATGAAAGAAAAATCACACGATTGTTAGAAAGAAAAGATAAATATTGAAAGGACTGAATCTATGACTAGAAAGAAAAATGAGATCACCCAAGGGCTAAATAACTAGTATCTTTACAATTTAAGATAACTTAAACATATCAATCATCTTTTGAGAGAGATCTATGCACAATACTTTTTATGAGGTTTATGTATAAGATGGAGTCCCTATGTTACAAGTTGCAAACACATACTTAGTAGCTAACGGAAGTGTTGAAAATCAGAGTTGACACAGGGGTGCCTTGGGAGAATGTTCTCCTGTTCTGCCCCGAAAACTCTGTCATTGAAAAGCCAGTGGGCACAGTTGTAGTATGACACAGTGAAGGTCTCGATCAGTTCGAATCTACTTGGCAGAAATCTTGTTTTATTTCTTTTTTAATGAGATCATTATTTCATAGTTTGTGTTCAAACTTTTGGGCAGGCTATCGTGTATCAGATTGTTTAAACATCATGTTGGAGGACAGAGACTCTTTCATTAGTCAGTAAATTTCCCATCACTGTGTCCCTTGCTTTACAGGTTCACAGTTTTATTGTAGCATGCATGTTTACATCCTTAAACTGTGATTGTTTCTGTCCTCATCAGGCCTTGGAACACAGGTGCAACTCTCTTTGTTGAAGGTTAGCAAAGCAAAAGGAAGCTTGCAAACAACTTGACAATGAAAATCTATGAGAAAGAAGTTGCTATTCTTTAAAAAAAAAAAAAAAATCCCCTACTTCATAATGATAAAATTTAATTTTTACCAAATGAGATGGAATATTTCAAAAGCTTAAGGTTCAGGCATTTCAAATGAGTCAATTCAATATATTTTCTCATTATATTTTTGTTACTCTATTACCCAAAATTTGGATAATTATAATTTATGTTCTACTGCTCTCATGACTCTCTAGCTTTTAGGTATTTCCACCAAAATGACTTTTGAATTCTTTGATTATGCAGAAATATATCATGTAATTCTTATTTCTTTTTTTTTTCCATCTTGTATATTGTATACTTAACTACAGATCCTGAGTAAATGAATTTGAGTAAGTAGTCAGCAAATACATACATTTCACTGTTTAGAAAACTATTAGCAATTGTCTCCACAGCAAAAGGACATATTTTCCCTCATACTGAAAACTGGAGGAGATGTTTTAGTCATATCTATCATTTCTTGAAACATGTTAGTCATATCTATCATTTCTTGAAATCTATGAGAATCTGGGAATCATGCTTACTGCTTAAATTTTGTCTCATTTGAATCTCACAAAAACCATGTATTTATAAAAAAAACTAAACTCCAGAGTAATTTCATAATACCCCCAACCTATGACTCTACATTGATATTATATGGATTTTAATCACTTGACTCATTATTAATTTCTATACTGAAAAATTCTTAAAATCTACAAATAATTTGGCTAAAGTTTTGAATGATAATCATATAGATGGCTGGGAAAATATTAAACTCTCAAATGTTGAGAAACCAAAGGCATTTACCTGGAAGAATATAGCATCTTCTGTTTTCAATTAAAAGTAATCACAGATGTTTAACATATAAACACCTGAAAATGTTTGTAAAGTTGTGATTCTAATTTCATGTTCATAATGTGTTTATCTCAGGAGCACCTAAATTCCTCAATATAAATGCAGACATAGTATACTCTTCAGCATAATAAAATAAGAAGATGATCACAAGGCAAACAGTAAACTTTGAAGAATTAACAGTGATCTGATTGAGCTCTTATATCATTTATACTGCTATGATGTCTCCTTTGAAGGTGGCAACTGTTACCTGCCTTGCTTCAACTTAATTTCCAAACATTTAAAGTTATCTTCATGCTGGGAAGAGTTACGTTTTTATGTAGTGCTACAAACACTTCCTAAAAGAACATGTTGTTTTTAGGGGCCATCAAGTTGACTATCTTATGGCGACCAAAACAACAAACCAAAACACTGTGCGGTCGTGTACCATCCTCACAGTCCTCGATAAGCTTCAGTGCATTCTTGCAGCCTCTGTGTCAGTCCATCTCCTTGAGGGTCTTCTCCTTTTCCCCTGAACCTCTGTGTTACCAAGCATGATAGTCTTCTTCAGGGATATTGTCTCTTCTGACAACATGACCAAAGTGGGTGAGATGAAGTCTAGTCATTCTCACTTCTAAGGAGCATTCCAGCTGCACTTCCAGGACAGATTTGTTCCTTCTTCTAGTAGTCCATGGCATTTTAGTACTCTTCACCAGTACCACAATTCAAAGGTTTCAATTCTCTGTCTTCCTTTTCATTGTATACCTTTCACATGCATATGAGGTGATTGAAAATGCCATAGCTTGGGTTTGGTGCACCTAAGTTTTCAAAGTGACATTTTTGCTCTTTGACACTTTAAAGAGGTTTTTTGCAACAGATTTGCCAGTGCAATATGTATGATTACTTGACTGTAGGTCCAAGTAAAATGAAATCCCTAACAACTTTAATTTTTCTCCATTTATCATGATGTTACTTACTTGTCCAGTTGTGAGGATTTTTGTTTTCCTTATGTTGAGGTGTATTCCAAACTCAAGACTATAGTCTTTGATCTTTATCAGTAAGTGCTTCAAGTCATCTTCAATTTCAACAAGTAAGGTTGTCTCATCTGCATATTGCAGGTTGTTAATCAGTCTTCCTCCAATCCTGATGCCATGTTCTTCTGTGTATAGTTTGGCTTCTCTCATTATTTGTTCAACATACTGATTGAATAAGTATGGTGAAAGGACACAACTCTGTCACACATCTTTCCTGATTTTAAACTATGCAGTATCCCTTGTTACTTTGGAACAATAACCTCTTGGTCTATATATAGGTTCCTCATGAACACAACTAAGTGTTCTGAAATTTCCATTCTTCACAATGTTATCCATAATCTGTTATGGTCCATGCAGTTTAATGTCTTATCATAGTCAATAAAACAGGTAAATATCTTTCTGTTGTCTTTTGCTTTCAGTCAAGATCCATCTGACATCAGCAATGATACCCCTTATTCCACATCCTCTTCTGAATCCTGCTTGAATTTCTGGAAGTTCCATGTCAATATATTGCTGCAGCCATTTTTAAATTATTTTTATCAAAATCTTATTTCTGTATGATATTAATGATATTGTTTGATAATTATCACAGTCTGTTGAATAACCTTTCTTTGGAATGGGAACAAATTTTGATCTCTTCCAGTCAGTTGGCCAGGAATCTGCCTTTTGAACTTCTTGGGATAAAAGAGTAAGCAGCCCAAGTGCTACATCCATTTGTTGAAACAGCTCTTTGGGTGTCCCATCAATTCCTGGAGGCTTGTTTTTCATCTGGAGCTCTGGTGGTGTAGTGCCAAAGGCATTTGACTGCTAGCCAGAAGGCTGGCAGTTCAAACCCATCTGCCACTCTCAGAAGGAAGGTTGGGCAATCTACTTCTGTAGTGATACTGCCTCAGAAACACAAGGAAGGGTCACTATGAGTCGGATCCAATTCGATGTCAGTGTGTTGCATTCGTTGTGTTTGTTTTTCATCAATTCCTTCAGTAGAGCTTGGACTTCTTCCTTCAATACCATTGGTTCTTCATTTTATGCTACGTCCTGAAAGAGTTAAGGAACTCTGGTGGTGCTGTGGATTTTGGTATAGTGATTCTGTATATTCCTTTCGTCTTCTTTTGATGCTTCCTGCATCATTCAAACTTTTGCCCATGGAATCCTTCAGTATTGCAACTCAAAACTTGAATTGTTTTCCTCAGTTCTTTCAGCTTGAGGAATAACAAATGGGTTTTTCTCTATTGGTTTTCCAACTCTATTTCTTTTAACATTTCATGGTATTTTACACTGCATTCTTGAGATGCCCTTTGAAATCTTCATCTGAGCTCATTTATATCATCATTTCCTCCATTTGTTTCAGCTACTCTCCATCCAAGAGCAAATTTCAGAGTCTCTACTGGCATCCATTGTGGTCTTTTCTTCCTTTCTTGTCTTTTTAGGGTCATTTTGCTTTCTTCGTCTATGATGTTCCTGATGTCCCACAACTTACCTGGTCTTTGGTCATTGGTGTTCAATGCATCAAATCTATTCTTCAGATGCTCTCTATATTCAGCTGGGATACAATCAAGGTCACATTTTGGCTCTTGTTGACTTGTTTTAGTTTCCTTTCACTTCAACATGAACTTGCATATGAACAATTGATTATCTGTTCCATAGTCATTTCCTGTCCTAGTTTTGACTGATTGAGGAGCTCTGGTATTGCAGTGCATAAGGAACTTCACTACTAACCAACAGTTTGATGGTTGAAACCCACCAGCCACTCTGTGGAAAAAAGATGAAGGGGTGTGTTCCTGTAAGATTTATGGCCTTTGAAGCTCTTGTAATGGCTGTTTTGAGTCAGAATCAAGTCAATGCCCTTGAGTTTTGCTAAAGAAATATAGTAAATATACAGAGGGGAGGAATGATATGGGAAGAGTTTCTGACCAGTGTGGTGACACTGGGGAAAGGAAAGACACTGAAATGTACACAAAAGACATAGACAACAGAGGTAAATACTATTGTATACGTAACTCTGCAGTATCACTAGCACCAAATACCAGGTTACAGATTAATTCCTAGACAGGTGAGAAGAGTAGGTGGGGGCAGGCAAACAGGAATCCACCCTAGACCATGGATAGATTTGGCTAAAGATAATCTTCCATATGCTACAAATTTAGCCACATACATTAGAGAAGAAACAGAAGACACGGTTGGAGTAACTTCTCAGAGACAACCAAAGAGAGAATCATCAGGCCTGGGGGCTTGGGACCATCGTCTCAGGGGACATCATGCCCAATTGGCACACAGAGGTCATAAAAATTTTGTTCTACAAACTAATTTTGTGAGTAGCGACTGGGATCTTAAAAGCTTTTGAGCAACAATCTAAGATGAAACTGTTTGTCTCTTCTCATCTGGAGCAAAGAAGAGTAAAAAAAACAGTCATGTGGAAATAATTATTCTGAAGATAAGATGTATGATGAGGATTTTAGCCTCCATGACCTGAGACCAGA
This sequence comes from Orycteropus afer afer, assembly GCF_000298275.1. NCBI lineage: Eukaryota > Metazoa > Chordata > Mammalia > Tubulidentata > Orycteropodidae > Orycteropus > Orycteropus afer. Next base: position 1,791,978 of record NW_006922071.1, on the reverse strand, counting down.
AGAACTAGGTCAGATGGTTCCCAGCTACCAATGCAAACCACTAGAAAAAGGATGAATCTGGAGATCCTGGATAGAGTGGGAGAAAAAAAAAGTGAAAGAAAATTAAAAAACACAAAAATGACCTGAATCGCTGGTCAGAGAGAGACTAGTTGAACCCCTGAGACAATGACCCTAGGTTACACTTCAGTCCTAGAAATGGACTTACATACATAGACTGGCTTTCAACCCAATAGAAGAAAGGCCTACAAACAGAAAACTATCCCAGGTTGGTGCACCCACCTACTCTGTGGAGATGCATCCCTAGGATTAATCGACCATGAGACACCAGAGGGGTAGCGCTCACATAGAGGGAGGGTTGGACAGACAGGAATGCATGGATGAGAGGGGCACAGGGAGGGTTTGGTCACAGTGGAATGAGAAGAGGAGAGTTTTTACTATTGGGGATGGTTATCAGGGCTGTGAAATCAGATGTGCATAAACAAACAAACAATAAAAAACATAGTAAATATAAACACACATCAATACAGATATAGACAATCAATACACACATAGTTAGACTGTGTTCTTTATTCATTTTTCATTTTTTATATCTCTTCCCAAAATGACAATTTCAGAAATATTACTTAAAACATAAAACCAAAAACCAAACTCACTGCCATCAAGTTGATTCTGACTCAGCGACCCCCTTAGGTTTCTGAGGTGGTAAATCTTTAATTGTTGTTGTTGTTGTTGTTATGTGCTGTCGAGTCGGCCCCGACTCATAGCGACCCCTCCTTGGGTTTCCGAGGCAGTATCACTACGGAAGTAGGGTTGCCCAACCTTCCTTCCGAGGAGTGGCTGGTGGGTCTGAACCGCCAGCCTTCTGGTTAGCAGTCAAGTGCTTTAGCCACTATGCTACCAGAGCTCCTAAATCTTTAATAGTGAAGATAAATATATGTGGATTCTTATTAAAATTCACTGACTTCAGGTATTATTTAATATTGAAAAACTAGCAGTGAGTGTAGAGAACCACATATTCAAAATATCAATATTTGCACAACAAAAAATATTGAATATAAGTACACTGTTATCTGTTTTATTTAAACCACTTGCTTGATAATAAATATTGCACTTACACATACATAAACATACAGAAACTTGATTTAAAAGAGAAAGTGGTTGTTATTTGTATAGAATCCTTACTTTTAAATTAAATATAAAATCACCTTTGGATAAAAACTTACTGCTCTCTGCTTATTAAGGAGCTCTGATCATATAATGGTTAAGGTATTTGGTTACTAACCAAAAGTTCAGTGGTTCAGATTCACTAGCTTCTCTGCAGAAGAAAGCTGAGGCAGTCTGCTTCTGTAAAGATTTATAGTCTTGGCAACTCAATGGGGATCACTATGAACTGGAATCAACTCAGTGGAAGTGAGGTTTTTTTTTTGGGGGGGGCGTTCTGATTATTAAAAATAATAATAATAAAATTAAAAAATATATAGCACAATTGCAAAGGTTAATTCATTATTATTTTCTTAGAGACTAGTGATAGTTCTGGCAGGTGTCATTTCTAGATGTAAAACACACACACACACATTTTATAATTACTTATTTTTAATGACCCCTGGGCCCTCCTTCTTCCATTTGTGAAAGTGCAGATCTACTCACCTTTAGGGTCTTCTACTACTAATCTCTGTGTATGTTTTATTATTAATTTGCCAGAATTTTCATCTGAGGAGCCTCAATTTAGTCACCTTCAACGATTACCTCAGCAGAGGCTGAATTAATAACACTTGAACAGTTTGTTCTCCGAGGCAAATATCTTTAAAAATGCATCAGTGAAAGTTTAAAAAAAAAAAAAAAATTCCTCTCATGGTTTCAATTACCTGCAGATCCAAGAATAATATGAAAGCAAAACAGAATAACAAGAAAGCATTTTGGGCATACTTAGGAAAAAGCCCTGATAGTTTCATTAGTCTTCAATTCAGCCCACAGAAATAGTAGAGCGTCAATGGATGAAATAAATGAAAATCCTAAACTTGACAGTGTTTATGTACCCCGTGCTCTTTGGAATGAATAAGTCACCCAAAGTAAGTCACCCAAACCCAAATATTAATGACGTAATTACCATTCTCACTATGCCATTTTGACAGGTTTCAGATCTGGGGAATTATTTCTGGAACCTGAAATAACCAACTTATTTATTAAAATAGAAAAAACTGCTTAGACGAAAAGTCTTCAAACTGGCCCCACACTCCACGAGTTTGAATTTGCTATCATCTGCCATAGGTTTGGTTTTTTCAGTCCGTAAATCACCAACATTTCCATAAAATTTGCAAATCCCTCTAGAAAAAAAAAAAAAAGTATCTTTAAAGTCCTAATTGGACCATATCTTGTACATCCTACAACCTATCTAAAGCTACAGAAAAAGACCTTGCAATAATTTAAATTTTGAATCAATTTTTATATTGATAGAATAAACCATTTGGCATTGATAATATTGTCATATTTTTATGTGTAATAATGAAAATGATGCATCTCACAACCCCAAGTTACAACACAATAATATGATCTTATATTTGGCAAAGGTTAAAGAGAAATGTACTCCTACTAAAACAATAACAGTGTGTTTGGTGGAATAGTTTACGTTGCTTTAAAATCAAATTCAAATGAAGGAAATTATAGGCTAATACTAAATTAATACTTTAGTATTATTAATATTAATACTAATAGTTTATGGTATTAGCTAATACTAAACTAATAATTTAATAGTACTAAGTTATTAAAATTTTAGTTCCTCAGCTGTACTAGACACATTTCAAGTACTCAAT
>NW_006922071.1:1733466-1788517 GCF_000298275.1 Orycteropus afer afer | reverse complement strand
ACACACATATATGTGTCTGTATGTATTTGTATAAACCACCACTCACCTGTGGTGGCTTTTGAGTTGCTGTGAGGCTGGCGGCTATGCCACTGTTGTTTCAAATACCAGCAGTATCACTCATAATGGACAGTTTCAACAGAGCTTCCAGACTAAGACTTGGAAGAAGGAAGGGGCCATCCACTTCTCAAAGACACTGAAGTACAGAGCTGTCATTCATAAGGTAATTTCCATATGTCTACAAAGAAGACAAGTTAATATGACTATTATTCAAATTTACACAACTAAAGCAGAAGAGAAGGAAATTGAAGAGTTTTATCAAGTTCTGCAGTCTGAAATTGAACGATCATGAAACTGAGATGTACTGATTATTACTGGTGGTGGAAATGCAAAAGTTGCACACAAAGAAGAGTCACCAGTAGTTGGAAAATACAGACTTGGTGATAGAAATGATAATGGAGATCACATGATAGAATTTTGCAAGACCAATTACTTATTCACTGTTAATACCTTTTATCAACAACCTAAATGGCAGCTATACACTCACTAATGCAATACTCAGGAATCAAATCAACTACATCTATGGAAAGAGGTGATGGAGAAGCTCATTATCTTTGGCCAAAACAAGTGCAGGAGCTGATTGTGGAACAGACCATCAATTGTTCACATGCAAGTTCAAGTTGAAGCTGAAGACAATTAAAAACAAGTCCACGAGAGCCAAAATATGACATTGATTATATCTCATCTGAATTTTGAGACCATCTAAAAAATAGATTTGACACATTGAATGCCAATGACCAAAAACCAAATAAATTGTAGGATGACATCAAGAACATCATCCCTGAAGAAAGCAAAATGTCATTAAAAAGATGGGAAAGGAAGAAAAGCCCAAAATGAATATCAGAAGAGACTCTGAAACTTGCTCTAGAATGGAGAGTAGCCAAAGTGAATGGAAGAAGTGATAAAATAAGAGAGGAAAAGAGAAGATTTCAAAGAGCAACTTGAGAAGAAAAAGTTAATTATTATAATGAAATGTGCAAAGGCCTGGAGTTGGAAAGCTAAAAGGGAAGAATATGCTCAGCATTTCTCCAGCTGAAAGAACTGAAGGAAAACAAACCTTGCGTTGCAATACTGAAAAATTCTATGTGGAAAATATTGAATGATGAAACCTCAAGGACCTCCGGTGGAATAGTGCCTTAGGCATTTTACTGCTAACCAGAAAGCTTGCTGTTCAAATCCAGCAGCCACTTCTCAGAAGGAAGTTAGAAAACCGAAAGGAAATAAGATGCTCAGCATCTCTCAAGCTGAAAGAAATGAAGCAAAATTCAAGCCTTGATTTGCAATATTAAATGATTCTATGGGGAAAATATTGAATGATACAGGTAATATCAAAAGAAGTTGGAAGAAATGTTGAGTCATTGTACAAAAAAGAATTGGTCAATATTTTTCTACTTCAGGAGGGGCATTTGTTCAGGAGCTAATGGTACTGGAGGAAGAGATTGAAGCTTCACTGAAGGAGTTGGTGAAAAAAACGTCTCCAGGAATTGACAAAGTAGTCATTGCGATGTTTCAACAAATGGATGCCACTCTGGAGACACTTACTCATCTATGCCAAGAAATTTGGAAGAGAGCTACCTGGCTATCTGACTGGAAGAGATCCATATTTGCACCCATTCCAAAGAAAGGTGATCCCACAGAAAGTGGAAATTATTGAATAACATCACTAATATGACATGCAAGTTAAAATTTTGATGCAGTTAATTAAAAAAAAAAAAGTGTTGCAACAGTATATTGACAGGGTACTTCCAGAAATGCAAGCTGGATTCAGAAGAGGACATAGAGTGAGGGATATCATCGCTGATGTCAGATAGATTTTGGATGAAAACAAAGAATACCAAAAGTATATTTACTTGTGTTTCATTAACTATGGAAAAGCATTTGACTGTTGGCCAGGTAGCTATCTTCCAAATCTCTTGGCATAACTGAGTGAGGGCCTCCAGTGGGGCTTCAGTTTGTTGAAACATCTCAATGAGTGTATTCCATCAATTCTGGAGCTTTGTTCTTTGCCAGTTTCTTCAATGTGGCTTTCACTTCTTCCTTCGATACCATTGGTTCTTGATCATATGCTACCTCCTGAAATGGATGAAGATTTACTAGTTCTTTTTGGTACAGTGACTCTGTGTATTCCTTCCATCTTCTTTTATTGTTTCCTGCATCATTCAATATTTTTCTCATAGAAACTCTCAATATTGCAACTTGAAGCTTACTTTTTTTCCTCAGTTCTCTCAGCTTGAGAAATGCTAAGTGTGTTCTTCCCTTTTGATTTTCTAACTCCAAGTCTTTGCACATTTCATTATAGCAATTGGCTTTGTCTGCTGGAGCTGCTCTTTGAAATCTTCTGCTCAGCTCTTTTGTCATTTCTTCCCTTTGCTTTAGCTACTCTTCACTCAAGGACAAGTTTCAGAGTCTCTTCTGACATCCATTTTGGTCTTTTCTTTCTTTCTTGTCTTTTTAATGACCTCTTGCTTTTTTCATGGATGATGCTCTTGATTTCATCCCACAATTCTTCTGGTTTTCGGTCGTTGGTGTTCAATGTATTAAATCTATTCCTGAGATGGTCTCTAAATTCAAGAGATACATATTCAAGATCCTATTTCAGCTCTCATGGATTTGTTTTAAATGTCTTCAACTTCAAGTTGAACTTGCATATGAGCAGTTGATGGTCTGTTCCACAACAGCTCCTGGTCTGGTTTTGGCTGAAGATATTGAGCTTCTCAATCGTCTCTTGCCACAGATGTAGACAATATGAGTCCTGTGTACTCCATCTTGTGAAGTCCTTGTGTATAGCAGCTGTTTGTGTTGGTGAAACAAGGTATTTGCAATGAATAAGTCATTGGTTTTTCAAAATTCTATCATGTGATCTCCAGTGTTATTTCTGTCACAAAGGCCAAATTTTCCAACTACCAGTGATTCTTCTTTGTTTCCAACTTTTGCATTCCAATCACCAGTGATAAGTAACACATCTTGATTGCATGTTCAGTCAATTTCAGACTGCAGAATTGATAAAAATCTTCCATTTCCTCATCTTTTGCTTTGGTGGTTGGTATATAAATTTGAATAATAGTCATATTAACTGCTCTTTCTTGTATGTGTATGGATATTATCCTATCATTGACAGCCTTGTACTTCAGGACAGATCTTAAAACATCTTTCTGATGATGAATGCCACACCATTCCTCTTCAAATTGTCATTTGCAGCATAATAGATCCTATGGTTGTCTGATTCAAAATGGCCCAAACCAGTCCATTTCAGCTCACCAATGCCTAGTACATCAATCTTTATGTGTTCCATTTCATTTTTGACAACTTCCAATTTTCCTAGATTCATACTTTGTACATTCCATGTTCCAATTATTAATGGATGTCTGCAGCTGTTTCTCTTCAATGAGAGTTGTGCCGCATCAGCAAATGGAGTTCTCGAAAAGTTTACCTTACCCATATTAGTAAGGCTAATTCTACTCTGATGATGCAGCTCTTTCCCAGTAGTATTTTCAGAGCCTTCCATCCTAAGTGGCTCATCCTCCTGAACTGTATCAGACAATGTTTCTAGATTATTCATAAAGTTGTGCAGTAATATATCTCTGATATTCATAAGGTTTTCCATGGTCAATTCTTTGAGAAGTGGATAGCCTCTTCCTTCTTCCTAGTCTGTCTCAGTTTGCAAGCCATGCTCAAACCTGTGTACCATGTGCAACCCCTCTGGGTTTGAAATATCTTTGGCACAGCTTCAAGCCTCACAGCAACATGCCACCACAGTAGGACAAACTGACAGACAAGTTTTTCTCCCTTAACTGTTTGAAACCTCTCCACCTCCCCCTTACATGGGTCCCTGCCACTTTCCCACCACTTGGGAGGCAGGGCCTGTGTCCCTCCCCTTACTGGATATCCCTGCCACTGCTTCCTCACTCTGTCCTGGTCCCCCTAGCCTTTTCTCTGCTTTCCTGTGGCTTTTAGCATATATATATATATATATATATATATATATACATTTACATTTACATTTACATTTATATTTATATCAAAACCTGAGGAAAATATTCCATGGATTATATATATATATATATACACACACACACACAAACACACATATATATGTACGTATATGTATTTGGTTTAAAACCTAAAAATGCTTAAATTATAGCATTTTCTTTTGATTCCAGAATTCAATATTAAAAGAGAAATTGTTACTCCAAAACAAGTATTTTAATTTTCCTCATTTAATACATTCATGCAGGGAAGTATATTTTAAGTAATCATTTTGCCACTCTCTACATTTCTCATCAATCTCATCAAACCTTCTCTGTTGGTTCTTCGGTATCTAGTTAAAACCATTGATATTTGAGCACAAAGCTACATTTGGAGTTTTGTCATTCCAAAGTATGTGTCAATTATTTTAACATAAATAATTACCATCAAAGATCCAAAGTGCTAAAGTGTCAGAAAGTTGTCAAAATGAGTTGTAAAGGGACAATTTTGTGTGAAATTTCAATAGACCTTTCAGTAAGTTTCATAGATTTTTGGCAGTAGTTTTTTATTTGATTATAATTGTATTGTCTTCTATATTTTTATTAATATTATAGTGAATAAAGGTCTATCAAATTATGAAAATCTCTTTGGATACCCTGATTCTATGGATATCTTAATGTTTTATCCATTCTGTCAATTAATGCAGAATAAATCCTTTTGATGTGCCTATTGTGTTAGCATTCTGAATACAATGGAGACTGAGGCAGGCTCAGTTCCTATGCTAGATACAGTGAAGCTCAGTTTCTACACAGTTTTAGACAACTCTCATACATTCAAGCTCTGTGAACATTTTACGTACTAAAACTATTGCAAACTACTATAAACAATGAATTTTCTATGTCTTTATCTTTTTAAGGAGCTCTAGTAGCACAGTGACTAAGGCACCTGACTGATACCCAGAAGGTTGATGGTTCAAAACTACTAGGCACTCCATGGAAGCAAGGCTAGGCAATCTCCTTTCATAAAGATTTACTGCCTCAGAAACCCAGTGGGGGTCACTGTGAGTCAGAATCAACTCGATGACAGTGTATTTGGTTCCGTTTGTTATTTTATCTCTTTATATTTCACAAATACTCAACAAATGCCTTGAGGACAGTAGGATGTTACCATTTGCAAATTCATTAGAGAAGTGGTTAAATCTTGTAGTCATGTGGTCTTGGAAAAGAAATGAAAAATATCATTTAGGTAGGATAAATAATACATGAGAAAAATAAGAATAAAAGTCTTAAGACAATAAAGATGAAGACAATATTGCATAGATTATTCAATAACATTTACCCCACTAATCTAATCCTAGATTTTATATTTTGATTTACATTGATTCTATGTATATAAAATCTTACCAGTTTTCATGGGAAAAGTTTATATACAAAATTCAATAATATCTATCTGAACAAAAACATAAAATCTCCCATTGGGTACAAACACTCTTTCTTAATAGTCTATTGAAAAATAATAGAGAGCCATGTACTAATCGATATGAAAGCACTTATGAGTCATGAATTATGATTAATATGACTTTATACATCTAAGTACGAATCAGACATACAATTTGATGAACAACACCAAGAAAGTCCTTTGAATTACTACAATAGTAGTTTATATCAATCAGATTGGTTTTGGTTACGCTGTAGTAAAGCAACAAGTAAGGTAACATACAAAACCACTTTATATTATATTTGTGTAAAAAAAAAACCTTCACACCCATTTAAGGTCAGCAGGTATCTGCCCAATGTGGCCCAAAATCAGAGACTTAACCTGACAGAGATTTCACTGTCCAGCATGTCATTGGTCAGCATGGGAGGGGAAAGGGCTTGTGGTGAATCACGGGCTGCTTTTAAAATTTCCTACTTAAGACTAAAACCTATCACATCCACTCACACTGTGTTGTCCAAATCAAATTACATAATTTAACTTTAAAAAGATGAGATTCAGTGATTAATTTTATGTGTTAATTTAGCTAAGCCATGTTATCCAGTTATTTGGTCAAACACTAGTTTTGATGCTGCCATGAAGGCATTTTGTAGATATGATCAACATGTACTATCAGATGACTCTTGAGAATGTGGCCAGACTCATCCATTCAGCTGAAGACCTTAGAGCACAAATTAATGTATCGAAAAGAAAATGAATTTGGCATTAAGACTATAACAGATAGTTTGCTGAAATTCCTTGCCAACTGATCATCAAATTTTGGTCTTGCCGAAGTCATTAGCCATTTCTTTAAAATAAATTTCTCTTGACAGGTAGTCAGTTAGATGGATGGATGGATAGATAGATAGATATTTTTATCATTTCTTTTCTCTGGTGAGCCCTGACAAATATGTGGGGAAACGCAATTCTATCATATCCATGCAAGGAAAACAAAAAAGTATAATGAACATCACACCTTATGAAAGGTGTAACCAAACATTAATGTGGGTGTACAGAATTGGGAAAAGTACCAAATATGTGTAAATAGAGTAACACAAGACAATTCTATGGTAGAAAGTTGAATTCACAGTACTGGCGGCTTTGCTGTACGAATAAGAGACACCCTTTAAGTTCTCTAGTGCTACCATAACAGAAATACCACCAGTGGATGGCTTTAACAAACAGGAATGTACGCTCATTTTAGGAGGATAGAAGTCCAAATTCAGAGTGCTGGCTCTAGGGGCTGGCGGAAGGCCCCTCAATACTGATTTCAGCTCTGCATCTGTTCCAGGCCCACTGGAGCTGGAGGCTTCTCCTAACTCAGGCAGCTGTAGGCTGTTGAGGCTGACAAAACCAGGGTCGACAGGTGAAATGGCACAATCTCATGATCTGCAGAGAGCGTGGCAGACCTGGTGGGTTCAAGCTGCCACCTTCTGTTTCGCAGCTGAGCATTGCACCATTGAGCCACCAGACCTCTTTACATAAGAGTCAATATTATCCATAAACAATACTCAAGAATAAAAGATTCACACTCCTAAGGAATATGGTATAATATTAATTAATTTTTCAGCATATGTATTTTTAAAAGGTAAATGGAAAGCAATAATTTAAGATAAGTAACTAATAGTAAAACTCATTAGGAAATCTTTTTTTATTGAGTCTTCCAGTGAATGGGTAGAAAAATCATTTATCAAAGATTAAAAAAGACTCAGAGGTTAAAGACCTGTCTTCGTAAGAGACAAACTAACTTTGAGCTTTCCCTCCAGGCTACAGGTGAACTAATGAATCCGGTTTCCTTCCAGAAATAGCAAACTATCCGTTTCACTGGGGACTGACCCTATCTGAGTACTTGAAATAAGCTAGCAAACAAACCAGAGAATGTGAAATTCAAACCTACTGAGTCTTTTGATATTTTTATTTGCCAATAGACTCAGTGATGCATTTCTGGTAAGTAATTCAAAGTTCTTGAGAAAATATACTTTCATGAATATGCCCAGTGTTTTGGTTACCTCTGTGCTGCTGTAACAGAAAATACCACAAATGGGGTGGCTTTAACAAACAGGAGTTTACTCCTTTACAATTTTGGAGGTTAGAAGTCCGAGTTCCAGGTGCCAGGCTCTAGGGACTAAGTAGAAAGACACTCGACCTTTGGCTTCAGCTCTGCCTCTTGTTCCTGGTCCACTGAAGCTAGAGGCATCTCTTCACTCAGGCAGCTGCTGGCTGCTGAGGCTGACAAACCCAAGGTCAAAAAGTGAAAAGGCACAATCCTGATATTACCAAACCACATGACCGGCCATTAATTCAAGTCCATTAAAAGTCCCAAGATCAGTGGGCAACACGACAGGCTGCTGAACAATGCCTCGGCTACATACAGAGTTCAAGCATGCCATATGCTAGGAACCATTCCCAAAGCAGCTTCTTATCTATGGGAAAGAGACCACATTCCTAAAGAAGCTACCCAGCTGCTTGTGTTAGGTCCCACTATGGAGCTGATTGCCAGTCTCATCATGGGGAATAACTACCACCAGCTGTCCAGCCACTCAACCAGGCCCAGCCAAGTTGACACACAACCTTAACTACTACACCCAGTGTCCTGCTACTTTGACAAACATGTCCTTTTGTATCTCCTTGTTGTCCTCCCCCTTGATACATTGACTTACTAAATTTCCAAAGACTAAATAAATTTGCCATTCGAAACTTCATTTAGCACACTCTCTGGAACTGTGGAAGTTAGCTTCCACTCTCATCTAAACCTAATGATTCAAGCAAACCTAGAATATTCAACCAATCAGCTTATATAAAAGGACAAGACAAGAGAGGGTCTTATTCAGGACCCAAAACAGTAGGTTAGATTCATTGCCAAAATTCCAACTACTTCTCAAGATTGTTTTGCTTCTCAGATTTCTTCACACATAATCATCTCTTAACACCTGATTTGTGGCTGTGATCCTAATTTGTAAATATTTGTGAAAGACACTGAAATCTTTGTAAATGCCTATTATGCATTTTGTGTGATAATACTTCCATTCAACTATCTTAAAACTGTTTTTTAAGAACCTATGCTCATATTTTTATACTTGGTTATTTATTAATCACGATTTCTATTCACTGATACAAATACTTCATAACACAGGAATAAAAATGGAGGGGAAGGGGCCCAAGAAAAAGGAGGGAGAGGGGTGCAAGGTAGTGAAAGAGTATTTACACTCCTGAAATCCTGAAACAAGTTTGAAAGAAAATGTTGAGAGAGGCAGGAAGTTGGAGTCTATATTTTGGAAATCAGTGTAAATAAAGTGCATTTATAGAGACTACATGAATAAATTATGGAAATAAGTATTTGAGGAAAGAAAAAAAAAAGGAAAATGAAAGTACACAATTATTTGAAGTTTGGCATTTATCAGGTTAATCAAACTGCTTTATGATATAATAAAATGATTTCAATTAATTTGGTAGTTGTTTTACCTTATTAGAAGCTCTGGTGGCATAGTACCTAAGGCATTTGACTGCTAACTAGAAGGCTAGAGGTTCAAACCCATCAGCCATACCTTAGAAGGAAGGTTGGGCAATCTACTACCATGGTGATCCCACCTTAAAAACCCAAGGTGGGGTAGCTATGAGTCGGATCTGACTCAAAGGCAGTGAGTTTGATTTAGTTTTTTTTTTTTTTAATTATTACCTTGTTACTTCAGTTAATTTTTGAGTATCATTAATATTTTTAATTTTAGTTTAAGAATCCTAAATAAGTGATATACAGTTTTTTGTATCAATTGAAAACTAAAGCTAAATAATGACACTTCTAGAGGGAAAGTCATCACATTTCATTATCCTATATAATTTCAAAACATTTTGCAATATTCCACATGCATTTTATAATTCATAATGTTCTAATTTACTCAAAAGTCATAAAATTGAAATCATCTCATGGTAACATGACATATCACAACATACGCTATGCTATCCTAAATCATGCAATTCATTGATTTATTCAACAAATAATTATTAAGAGCCTACTATCTGGTCAACATTGTGTTAGGTGCTTGGAATATGACTGAAAAAACAAACAACAACAACAACAACAACAACAAAAAAAAGAGTGCCTTCCAGTCGGATCCAACTCGTGGCTACCCCTCCTTGGGTTTTTGAGGCAGTATCACTATGAAAGTAGATTGATTGCCCAACCTTCCTTCTGAGGAGTGGCTGGTGGGTGTGAACTGCAAGCCTTCTGGAATATGATGTTGTTGTTGTTGCTATGTGCCATTGAGTCGGACCCGACTCATAGCAACCCCTCCTTGGGTTTTTTGAGGCAGTATCACTACAGAAGTAGATTGCCCAACCTTCCTTCTCAGGAGTGGCTGGTGGATTTGAACCACCAGCCTCTTGGTTAGCAGTCAAGTGCCTTAGGCACTATGCTACCAGAGCTTCCTCTGGAATATGATAGTAGACATAAATTGACAGTTTTATTAGACATTAAAAATATCTGTCATCCACAGTAAAGGGTAAAAGTTAATGAATTTTTAATCTACTATAAACTGAAAAACTCCAAACAAAAGTCACTTCCATCAAGTTGATTCTGACTCATAGCAACCCCTGCTGGTTTTCTGAGACAAGGGGTAGATATTAATGAATAACTCTAAAGAGCTCTATTGGCATAGTGCCTAAGGCATTTGACTGCTAACCAGAAGACTGGCAGTTCAAACCCATCAGCCACTTCTCAGAAGGCAGATTGGGCAATCTACTTCTGCAGAGATACTGCCTTGGAAATTCAAGGAGGGTTCGCTGTGAGTCAGATCTGACTTGAGGAGGGTGAGGTTTTTTTTTTTTTCTTTTTTGGTATAAAGACAAAGCTTAAATTATATATGTGATTTTAAGAAAGACAAAAGACAGTTGTTGCCTGGTCAGATGGTTTCATCAGAGCCCGTGTGTTTCGCCACAGAACTATGCTGGACAGTGTTTCACAGTCTGTGATCTTTTCGAGTGGATCACCAGCCTTTCTTCTGAGGTGCCCCTGGGGAGATTTGAGCTGCCAACCTTTAGGTTAGTAGACCAGTGCTTAACCAGTTGCTCTACACAGTGCCATATAGTAAATGCTTCTGAAGAAAATGCCTAGTGTCAGAAGAACATATAGTTGGGAGGTGGCAACATTCAGGATGGTGAAGAAAAATTTCTGAAAGAAAAGGCAACTCTGTACGGATGTCACAGATGAGAAAGTTTGTCAAGGAAAGAGAAGTGAGAAACATGTTCCAAAGAGGGAATGATTTTGGAGAAGAATAATGATGTATGTTAGGGACTGACGTCAATGAAACTGTAGCCATGGACTAGGAAATGTGTGGACATGGAGGAGGTTGGAGAAGGAAGTAAGCAATAGGAAAACAGCAAATCTCTCAAGCTTAGAATCAGGGCAGTAGTATGATTTTAGATTTAGAAAAAGAAAAGCATTCACTGTACAATGTGGAGAACAGGTTAGAGAAGGAGCAATGTATCCAAATGTAGAGGCAGGAGGCTTTGTGCAAATCCCGGGAAGACACAGGTGGTAATGGTAGAGGGAAAGAAAACTGGTGGCCATCAGGGAAAATTTATGAAGAGAACAATGCAAAGCATGTGGTGTTTTCCATAGGTTGAATGAGAGAGTATGATATAGAAGGTAAGGTCCAGTTTTTGGTTTCATTATTTGGATGGTTGACTATGTCATTCAATGAGCTAGGGTTATTGAAATAATTTTGAGAAAGACAAGTTAAAAACTTAACATCAGAATTGATGTATTTATTCAGAAAAATATTCAGAACCTAACATCTATTCTCTTCTATGTCTAGTTTTTTTTTCTTTTTTTTTATTCCAATCATGCCTTATATCCATAACGATGTGACCAAAAAAAAAAAAAAAAAAAAAAAGGCAAAAAAATAAAACCAAAAAAAAAAAAGAAATATAAAAAAATAAAAAAATGGGATCTGACTTATAGCAACCCCTCCTTGGGTTTCTGAGGCAGTATCACTATGGAAATAGATTGCCCAACCTTCTCTTCGAGGAGTGGCTGATGGGTTTGAACCGCCAGCCTTCTGGTTAGCAGTCAAATGATTAGGCACTATGTCAGTGAATTTAACAATGCCACAGACAACAATAAAATGTGAAATGATCAAGTTTAGCAAAATTAATTTGTTCCTTTTAGTACTGTATTTTTTCCCCAAATAATATGTATCATCCAGATTTGCCAACCACTCCCCCTCCCCAGGAGGTATTTTTGTAAGTGTCCCTATGCTCTTTTATTTTCAGCATATTTCTGTAAAAAAAAAAAAAAAAAAGTGCAAAATGCATTTACCAAAATACTTGTGGTGTGAAGGTACATAGAGCCCATGTGTTTTTTGCTTAAAAATACTGTACATGTGTTCCATTCTTTTTTTTCCAGAAGTTAGAATGTATCTTACAGATTACTACAGTAATTTTTCTGTAGTATGGATTTTTGTTGTTGTTCTTGAAAAGCATCTCTTAAATTGATGGCATACCTTAGAAAATATGGTAATTGAAAACCAAGAAAATTATCAACTCATGTAGAAAGGGAGATGACCTTAGAAAACAATAACTTTATTTGTATTAATCATGTTTTCTTTGAAGAGCAAATTCAATAATAGTTTATCTAGAGTATTAAAGAAAATAGGTTATTTTCATATATGATTATGTTAAGAAATGTTAAAAAAATACCTGTAGGTTCATAATTATATGATATATTTGAGAATATTTTTGAAAATACTTTAATCACAAGGAAATGTATATACTTTTTTTTGCTGTGTGGTCAAATTTTAGCTCCTTAAAAAAAAAAAAAAAAGTGAAGTAATGTTTTCCAGTAAAATACAGTTAACACAGTTATATGAAACCAAAAACCAAACCAAACTCACTGCCATTAATTTGATCATAACTCATAATGACCCCCATTGGGTTTCCAAGGGTGTAAATCTTCACGGAAGTAGATTGCCTTATCTACCTCCCATGGAGCAACTGGGGGGTTTGAAACACCAGCCTTCTGGTTAGCAGTCAAATGCCTTACCCACTACACCACCAGAGCTCCTTAATGCTGTTACTAAGATAACTCTAATTAGAGGAGATCCGATAGTCAATGCTGTCTTCTTTTGTAATCAGAATAGTATCAGGTTTATACTACTGTTTCTCTAGTTCAATAACATAAAATAATCATTAGCGTGCATGTACTATATATGCCAGACACCAGTCTAAGTGTTTGCTATAGATTAAGTTATTTACTGTATGCAGCAACTCTATTTTGATCATTTCTGCTCTGCAGATAAGGAAACTGAGGCACAAAGTGGTTAAGAACAGAACCCAGCACATAAATAACAGTAAGAGATAAGACATTTTCTTGTGCCTTGCTTCTTGAGACATGCATTAATTCCTTTGTATATTAATTCATCTTTCCAGACTCGTAATTGTCATCCTATTCTTGGGACAATCCCCTACTTCAATACATTGTGCCACTATCTCACCTAAACCTGTGCATTTCTTTTCTATCTTTCTATCCATCTCAGAAGACCATGCAACAGATGACTCTTCCTCAGGTGCTAGGAATCAGAAGAGCTGGTGGTCTCCCGAGTTCTTCCAACTTAATTTAAGCCTTCTAGTAATTGAACCCTCTCCCAATGAAATCTAAAATTAATTCATTTTGAAACAAAGAAAGAAGGCAAACTAATTGTAGCAAAGCTTCAGCTTTTCATATGTCTCCTCTAGTTACTTATTATCCAATCGTTTCCTATCATTTGAGTCAGGGCACTCTAAATTTACACTCAAGTTTCCAGGTTTTGTTGGCCTTGGAAACTGTTGAAATTTGGCTTCCTCCTTCACTGTTGCACATCTGTGTTAACACAGGTTCACATTCTAGGAACGAGTTCCCCTTGATCTTTTAATCACCCTCTTGATAGTTCTTAATTTTATAGGTCACTTCGTCTTTGCTGAAAGCACATTGCTCTGGAACTTTCCCCCCTACATTCACCACTATAACCCAAGACAGCATTTCACTGCTTTCAGCAAAGAGCTTCCCAACAAGTCTCCTGTGCACTAACTGCATATCCCCACCCCCCGCATCAGTTCTCCACAAAGCTGCCAGAGAGAGGTCTCCAAGCCAAAGGTCCCATCATGCCTCATGTCTCTTTCAAAGCCATTGCAATAAAATTCAATTCTTACATAACAGCCAAAGTAACTGTAGCAGCTTTTCTTTTTCCAAAAATGATTTTTGCCAAAATATCCCTTCCTGCATTCTCTTCCCACAAGGTGGTGCTGGCATTTGTGCATTGAGAGACAGGCTTTAATTTCCCTCCCCTTGTAAATACATTGAGTTTAGTGACTCCTTTCTAATGAATAGTATGTGCCAAAAGTGATGCTTCAGGATTCCTAAGACTTGGTTATAAAGAGCTTCCCCCTGGGTTTCTGTGTTTGCTCAAACCCAGCAGCCACCTGTAGGACTTCTGATCACAGCCCAGACTGAGGTCTCAGCTGACAGCCATCAAGAGCTGTACGTGTATTTGCAAATGGGGGCATCTTTACATGACTGGAAAGTTGGTGTTGAGAGGAACAGAAAGAGTGTCCCTGCTAAACCCTGTCCAAATTGTAGATTAAGTAGATATAAAATTTCTCACTGCTTTAAACAACTAAGTTTTAGAATGTTTCCCCTTATATAGAAATATATAACCAAAACAACCATTTGTTTTCATTTTCTTAGTCTTTAGCCCCAATTTAGCATACTCCAGTGCATTCATAAATTATATTAAACTGATTAAACTATCTGCATTTCTCTATATACACCCACACGCACACCCATCCCAAGGCTTTTGAAAATTTAAATCCCCTCTTTCTGGAATACTTCCCAACCACCCCTACCTTTTTTTGAAGGGAGGAGTGTTTATTATAAATAAGACTAAATTTATGACACCTCTTGTAAACTGGACTATACCAAGAAGAATGTGGCATCAGGATTGGAGGAAGAATCTTTAACAACCTGTGATATGCTGATGACACAACTTTACTTGCTGAAAGTGAGGATGACTTGAAGTACTTACTGAGGAAGATTGAAGAATACAGTCTGCAGTATGGATTTATATCTCAATATAAAGAAAACAAAAATCCTCACAAGTGGACCTTTAAGCAGCATCACGATTAATGGAGAAAAGATTGAAATTGTCAAAGACTTCACATTACTTGGTATTACAATTGATGCCAATGGAAGCAGCAGTCAGGACATCAGATGAAGTAGAGCACTGGGCAAAATGGCTGCAAAGGACCTCTTTCAAGTGCTGAAGAGCAAAGATGTCTCCTTGAGGACTAAGGTGCACCTGACACAACCCATGGTATTTTCCATTGTTTCATATGCATATGAGAGCTGGAGAATGAATAAGGAAGACCAAAAAAAGAATTGATGCTTTTGAGCTGTGGTGTTGGTGCAGAATGCTGAAAGTACCGTGGACTGCTAAAAGAACTAACAGGTCTGTCCTGAAGGAAGTGTAGCCAGAATGCTCCTTGGAAGTGAGAATGGCCAGACTCCATCTCACCTACTTAGATCATGTTGTCAGAAGGGACCATTCCCTGGAGAAGGATGTCACACTTTGTAAGATGGAGGGTTGATGAAAGAGGGAAGCCCATCAATGAGATGGATTGGCAAGGTGGCAGTGGCCATGGGCTCAAGTATAGCAAGAATCATGGAGCTGGCTCAGGACCAGGCAGTGTTTCTTTCTACTGTGCATAGGGTCGCTATGATTCAGAGGTGACTCAATGGTACCTAACAACAACAACAACTTGTAAGTGGTTTATTCCTACCCCAGCCCCACTCCAGTTGGCTTTAGAATCCCTTTCTCTGTATTACTTTAACATTGCATATAATTGATGTTGAATTAACACAGAAATTATTAAATGAGCTGTAGCTACATTGTTGTTGTTGGGTGCCTCCTAGCCTATTCTGAATCATGGCCACCCCTGTGAGAGTAGACGTGGCCCACAAGATTTATCTAGGCTATACTTAGCATAGTGCCTACGGCACTTGACTGCTAACCAGAAGGCTGGTGGTTCAAACTTACCAGCTACTCCTCAAAAGGAAGGTTGGGCAATCTACTTCTGTAGTGATACCACCTCGGAAACCCAAGGAGGGGTCACTGTGAGTTGGGTCTGACTCAGTGGCACATAACAACAACATACTTTTCATGTAAGCAGTTTACCAGGGACCCAGGTCTTTCTCCCACAGAGTTGTTGTGTGGGTTTGCACCACTAAACTCTGGGTTAGTACCAGAACACTTGACTGTTGATCCACCAGGAATCTTTGATATTGTTATATTCCATTGTAATTGAAATATACAATATACCCAAAATACACTTAGAAAAGGTTCTCAGAAAATGTCTGTTCTCTTTGTAGGAAAGGTCAACCTTAGTAACTGTTATTAATTTCAGAATCTTAAGTATGCCCCGACAATACCAAATGAAGTACTGGTAATTATACTCTATGTTTCCCGTCCTTTGGGGAAATACAGTTGGCTGATGATTTCTTTCACGAATTGTAATCACATCCTTTCAGACACCAAAGAAGTAGCTATGCTACTGACATTTTATTGTTGCTTTCAAATTGTGGTATAGGTAAACCATCTCCTAGAGGGTGTTTGATGTGTAGGATTGTTCCTTGCACAGATTTATGGATACAGATTTTACTGTGTAAACCTAATTTTTACACAGTGCATCTTTCCTGGACTATTTGTGTTACCTGTCCTCCAAAGTCCACTGTTCTGGTTACCCTCTCTCACTTCCCATGCAGTTGTGTGCAATCACACTGTTTCATGACCACTCCACCTGCTTTCTTCTCTCTCTGATGAGTTCATAACCTCTGGGTAAACCTGTGACCAATTGTTATGCTTTCTTTAGCCTTGACAGTTAATTGACAGGGATCCAGGAAAAAGATGTATGGCTTTAACATTCGAAGCTGCTTTATGAATTTAAAATTAATTGACAGTCTCTGGAATAGTTTTTGCCATTTTTACCTAACAAGATATTTGTTGTAAAATCACATCTGTATTACAATAGACTATTTTCTTCATTTATTCACATAAAACATTTACAAAGGTCCTGCTATCTACAAATTCAGTACTTACATACACAACTCAAGTTTTATTTCATATTTATGAAATAGCAAACTATAGAAAAAATGAAAAAAAAATGTAAATAACATCATGTGTAGCTGGAGATTAAATTTCTACATAACATGGCATTTTATTGAGACCATTCTTATGTTTATCTCGTAAATGATTAAAGACATGAACTATTTTATGATAATGTGTAGTTAGCTTTATGATAAGCAGTAGAATATAAGTCTGAATCAGGGTGCAAAATGATTATAAATTTAGCCACAAGTAATAAACAGGTATCCAACTTCAAGGCTGCAAAGAACCATGAAAATATTACTGGGTAGTTTCCTCAGCAAATACAAAACTGTGACTCCAAAAATAAGTCAACTCAATCAAGAAAAAATAGACTTTTCAGCATACATTTATGCATAAATACCCTTTGTATGAAACAAGAAAGGATAACCGAGGTTACAGAGACATGGTTTTCTCACTGATTTGGTGTCTCCCTTGCAATTGCTCAAGAAGGCCAAGGGAATCTCTTGGTATTTAGGATTTGAAATATTAATGATTAAAAAATAATCCAAATGGGAAAATGAGATATTCTAGATATTAAAATGACCTACCTTAAAAAGATAGATGACCATGTTTAGGCTCTTGGGGTTTCATGTAAAGTTATAAACTTTTTCACGGACCCATGGAAAATTTGTATACTTCAGTTTTGATCATCTGTCGGCCCACAAAATACTATGTGCTGGTTTAGAATTGGATAAGTTTATGTGTAATTTTTGTTCCATATAACATAAATTTCTACAATAACACAGTGCAATAGACACCAAATAATTTATAGGATTTTTTTTTTTTTTTTGGTCATGGTATTTACAAATTAAGAGACAGGTTAGTTTAAAGTTATCAAATACTTTTCTTTAGACCTATACTAATGGGGTCAATAGAGAGCGCTCTAGAGTAGTGCCTAAGTCACTTGACTGCTAGTCAGAAGGCTAGCGGTTCAAACCCACCAGCCACTCCTCGGAAGGAAGATGAGGCAATCTACTTCCATAGTGATACTGCCTCAGAAACCCACAGAGGGGTCGCTATGAATCAGGTCCAACTCAACAGCACATAACAACAACCACAGCAACAGATGGGGTCATTGAACAAAGTTCTGTGGTGTGCCACATTATCAAGCTGAGAGCATGGAGTTGAACTGTCTATGGTAAGGATTCCATGGGAAGAGGAATGTGTATAATCCAGACTGAATTTGAAGAAATTAATTACACAATTTATGCAAATATGTCTTTTTCTCCCCTCTTATTGTGATTCTGAGTATATATAAAATTTGGATGTAATCATTTCAGACTATTCATCAATAGCATTTTAATTAACCCTCCAAGAGCCATAGTACTGGTCTCTGGCAGTGCAGTGGTTAAAACATTCAGCTTCAACCAAAAGGTTGGTGGTTCCAACTCACCAGCTGCTCTGTAGGAGAAAGATGAGACACTCTGTGTCTATAAATATTTACATCATTGGAAAAACTGTGGGGCAGTTCCACACTGGCCTATAAGGTGTTATGAGTTGGAATCGACTCCATGGCAGCAAGTTTGGTTTTGGTTAGAACCATAGTGACAAGTGAACAAATGTTATTTGTGATGATTGCGGATATTTTAATTGTTCTGATACAAAGCAATTTCAAGCAATGCATTTACTCTTCTAATAAGTGTTAGTTGTAACCCAACAATATTTATGAAATAGAGAAATACAAGTTATATAAAAATTATTTTAAAACTCTATTTTTTTCTTTTTTTAACTTTTTATTGTGAATTTTGGTGAAATTTTACAAAACAGATTCATTTTGCTTTCAACAGTTCTCAAGTGTACTGTTTTTTGACACTGACTATAATCCCTGCACTGTTACAGCCCTCCTCCCAGTTTCTCCCTGAGGTTACCCTTGCCTTGGGACCTTCTTGCCTATGCACTGCTGCCCCCCGGCCTTTCTTCCCGAGCCATAACAATCATCTGAGTACAAACCAGGAAAATACATGGGGGATATGTAATCTACTTCCGGAGGAAAGCAACAATTTAAACATATATGATACCTTGCCAATATAGGATTGTTCTGAATATAAATTTTAGTGCTGGGTTTAATTATACATGTGGGTTATGTTGAAAATATTGAGTTTAAAGTATTCTTATATCTGAGTTTGAAATTCTGATAAGGTAGAATTATGTTCTTCTAAAATTAAAAAGGAATTGAATTTTGAAATGTTCTGCAGTCTTTGTGAAATAAATTGCATTTATATGGCATCAGTTTTTAAAATAAATGATACTTGTTTTTAATAACTCTTCAGAGCTTTCTAACTACCTTTACTGAGAGCTATCCTCAATAAGGACTACATTTCACTTTGTGAATATTTACATATATATCCACATATAAATGACACAAAAATTATTGAAACAGTCAAACCAAAAACCAAACTCACTCAAAGCGACCCCTCCTTGGGTTTCTGAGGCGGTAACATTATGGAAGTAGATCATCCAAACTTGTTTCCGAGGAGTGGCTGGTGGGTTTGTACCACCGGCTTTCTGGTTAGCAGTCAAGTGCCTTAGGCTCTACGGTATCAGTACTCACCCTTCTAAAATTAAAAGGATTCAGAACAGGTCTGTTCTGTTTCACTCTATTCTGTCCATTCTTCATCTCTTCCTCTTCCTCCCTCTCTTTTTTCTCCTTCTTCTCATTCTCTCTTTCCTTCTCCCTTACTTCTTTTGTGTTGGTGGTAAACCTACAGGGATAACAGAACTGCTCAAGGGATATGTTGACAATGATTATTTTAGAAATGAATATGCTTGGCTTAGTTTCTTGACCATAATAATTCATAATTCTATTTAAATTCTTCAATTAATTGTTTGTTTATAGTATTCAAGTTTTGAAATTACTTCTCATTTCTCACAGGCCTAGGAACCTTTGATACATCATCTGTGTGCTTGTGTTTAAACATAATTATGCATTTTTAATTGCACTACTTTTTTTCTAATGTTCCTTATGTGTATATGAAATTAGTATTGATGAAAACAGTCACAATGTGCTGTCTGAACATAAGAATTTGTTTATATATCAATGTCACATTTTTAAAAGTAACAATATATGCTTGTATATTTATAAGTTTTTACAAGCATCTAAATATTCCAAATAGAGTGCATGGGCCTAATTCTGATTTTCAAATAGCGTATGGATTTCCATTTATAAGTATCTTGTTTTGAACCGGATGCATGGCTGTGCATTGTAGGAGGAGAAATAATTTTTGTTGTCAGATGTGGTGAATATTTGGATAATAGAAGTGATTTTTCAGGTGCTCTTTTAAATGGGTCAATCGTGCCTACAGTATTTTACATTAAGAGAGACAATATAGTGATTATAAAAAGTATTGGGAGGGTGTTGTCACATTCTTTTGAAAACATTGTGGAAGGAACTAGTATCATATTCATCCACTGGAGTCCTAAATTTTTAGTTGAAATAAAAAGGAAGTTAAACAAATAAACAAGATGTGTTATTCTGTGCAAGCGCATCACCTTAATAATGCATCTTCCTTTCCTGATATAGGAAATCCAGTTTATTTTGGAATTATAATTCTGCTGGGAGTTGAATGGTGCCACCTGGAATATACTGTTTTTTTTTTTACAGGTTAATTGCAGCAACCCCATAAAATGGCATCCTCTATAACCATGAACGCTATAAAAAAAATGACTATATATATTCTTAAGATGGAGTGAACCTTCCAAACATTTTAATTTTAGTTTTGTTTAACATTTATTTGTTTTTAGCATTTTATTGTGAGTTGGGTAACGTTTTACAAAGCAGATTTATTTTACGTTCAGCATGTGATGCACATGTTTCCTGATACTGGTTACACTGCCCTCACTGTAACACCTCTCCCTTAAATCACAGTGTAGCAAAGACTGTGGAGATACAGTTCTCATTCATTGTCCAATTCTTTTGTCCTTATGAAATCCCAGTGGTGTTCATTTCTCCCCACAGGGCTTTGTGACTCAGTGGATGCTTATCAATGTACATTTCTTTAAAAATACTCTAACTCTTAATCCTATATCCTGGACAGTAATTGGCTCAAGAATGGGCTTGTAGACAGAAAATAACAAATGCTGGCGAGGTTGTGGAGAGATTGGGACTCTCATACACTGCTGGTGGGACTGTAAAATGGTACAACCATTGTGGAAAGCAGTATGGCGATTCCTTCAAAAGTTGGAAATACAAATACCATTTGACCCAGCCATCCCATTACTAGGTATATACCCTAAAGAAGTGAGAGCCATAACAAGAACAGATATATGCACACCGATGTTCATCGCAGCACTATTTACAATAGCCAAAACTTGGAAACAACCTAGATGTCCAACAACTGAGGAATGGATAACCAAACTTTGGTACATTCACACAATGGAATACTATGCAACGCTAAAGAATAATGTAGAATCTGCAAAACACCGCATAACGTGGATGAACTTGGAGGACATTATGCTGAGCGAAATAAGTCAGTCACAAAAGGACAAATATTGTATTAGTCCGTTATTGTAAAAGTTAAGGAAATGTTTATATATTGGAGGACATTTTCTTTGTTGGTTACCAGGGGTGGGAGGGAAGGGGAGGGAATGCTGTTAGATAGATAGAGATAAATATTGATTTGGGTGAAGAGAAGGGCAATGTACCAAATGTGAGTGACCAATATGGCAGCATTGAGGATGAGAAAGACAGAGAGAGTTACATGGGCAGTACAAACAACATATATGAACCCCTTTGTAAATACAATACTGAGTTGTTAATGAAAGCAAACATGGGTATAGGGACGGATAGATGGGTGAACAAGCTAAACAATTATGTATGTCTAAATGGAGAGTGTATCCAAGATCATATACAGGGTTGGCAGACAATGGGCCTCTCGAAGAGTATGAAGGGATGGACACTGGGAGGAGGTAACTATGGGGAGGAAGTGGGAGGGGAGCTGCTGCATTGTAAATTTTGGTCAATGACATGAGACAAAGTATATGTGAACTGCTGTATGAAAAGTGAATTTACTCTGTAAATCTTCACCCAAATCCTAATAAAAAAAAATAAAATAAAATAATGAACAAACCTAAAAAAAAAAAAAAAGAATGGGCTTGTGATCAATTGTGTTCAATTAATGTCGTTTGAGAAGTCCACTGGGAGTTTTCTGAGGAAATATCATCACTCCTAAGAGAGAGAGGCAGCTGTCAGAATAAACTACCCCTTTTTTTCCTATTCCTTCTGTGCACATGGATGCATCTCATAACATAGAGTCATCTTGCTATTAGTCCAGTGATGAAATGACAAATTTAGTAATGTCTGTAATCAATACATCTTTTTTCCCTTTTGATGTTGTTACGTGGTACAAAAGCACCATGATTACTGCTAGAAAAATGATATCCCACTTAATATTTCACTAAATATATTTTCAAAAGAATCTTCAGATTAAAACAAAACATTTTCTATATCTTTCCTCAACATTAAAAATAAAATATGTAGTTATTTTGGTTATAAATGTCTTTAGATCCTCTATAACGCCTGAAAGAGCTCTAGTAGCATAGTGCCTAAGGCGCTTGACTGCTAACCAGAAGGCTGGCAGTTCAAAACCACCAGTCATTCCTTGGGAGGAAGGTTGGGCAATCTACTTCCGTAGTGATATAGCCTTGGAAATCCAAGAAGGAGTCACTGTGAATCGGGTCTGACTTGACTGCAGGTAACAACAACATAATGCCTAAAGGGTTTTACGTCAGTTGACACTTAGGCATCTAAGCCTTTAACTTTCTAATTATTCCATCTACTTGTTCCTAAATGGACAAGGTAATCGTAAATGTGTACTTAAATGGAAATAGATGTAACAAGGTTCTACTATAATATTGCAGTCTGTGAATTTTTGAATCAATGCAAAATACACACATTCCTTTGACAAATTTGAGCTTGTTATTGATATATTGCCTTTCATTTTTAACGGGCAAGATTGTTCTTTAATGCTTACTGGATCAAAATAAAGTGTTATTATATGCCTTCCATTAGTTCTGCAGTTTTGTCTTCCCCAGTGTCTCTCCTCTCCTTCCCATGATCTGTCCATTTTCAGAGCTGCCCTCCCAAGCAAGTTCTTCTAAACCTCATACGCTTCTGTTATGATCTCCCTTTCACTATTCAGAAATGGTCACGCAGACTGTTTCTACATGGAGAAGGATTGGAATGATATTTTTAAGATACACACATTGTTTAATTAGTCACTTAGATTTTTATAATGATCAGGCACTGAAAAGAGATGGATTGTTTGTCTAATACTCCAGCTGCTTCCCCCAGGAAAACTCAGTGTGTTACATCGACTTCACCAGGAAGAGACAAATGATAACGTTCGCCTACTGTTAAACATGTGTAATCTCATTGAGCATCTCTTCTCAGTTGCAGCAGGTGCATACCTCTGCTGTGTTGCTTAGGAGCAGAAACTATTTTAAATACCACCTAGAAAGGTTGTTCTGCACTTGAAGCTTCTTCAGGACTTGGCATTCAGAGTAGGGTCAATCAAGAAGGATGCTGGCTCCTCGCCGGAATCCTGTTATGTTTAGTTCAATTAGATTCAAATATACAAAACATGCCAGAGAAAAGAGAAGGTCAGTCATTTGAAAATTATATTAGCCACACCTTGAAGGTAATTTTTGCTGTGTCTAGTGAGACTAAAACTACTAAGATTATGAAGAACAATAATATAATAGGCTTTTGCCATCATATAGAAATACATAACTAAGAATACAGTGGAAAATGTCTATGTATTTATAAGGCTTTCATGGTGATATATTGTGATATGCTAAACATATTGCCTCCATAATCTTTTGTTCCACACGGTGAGTTCTCTGTCTACACTAAAACTGTGCTTTATCAATATCATACCTTATAAATTGTTTAATGTCTAATTTTTAGCAAGACAAACTAAGTGTAAATGGGAAACATTTTGGGCAGATCATTAGAGATGTCAGAGCTATGATGTTTTTAATTTCTACAAATCAATGTGTACCATACTCTTTTGCTTCTTTCTCTCATTCTTTTGTCATATTACCCCCCCACTCATTCTCTACCTCTGTTGTCCTTTATGCCAATTTTAGAATCTAAAATATGAAAAGTATTACTCAAATTAATGTTTACTTGAAGAATGGATTACAAGGAAGAGAGTCCACAAGGGAGTCTTTTATATCTGAAAAGATCAATAAGCTTTTGTTTACTAACTATACAGATTATCACATGGTGTGTCTTATTGTACTAATTATTTATGTAGCATATAAGCATAGGTTCATTTTCTTCCCATGGTTTATAAATGAAGTTGAAGTTTTTCAGACTAATTAAAGCAGATCACACAACATATAAAGAAGACACTGAACTAACAATCAGGGATTGTGCCAATGTTAACGATAACATTATTTCTGGAGTATGGTTAAACATTATTTCATATGCTAACAAGCCATTTGTAATGTACTCCCTCTACTGTGTACTATGTATTGTCTTTTTTTTTTTTTTAATTTTGATTTGGGTGAAAGTTTACATAGCAAATTTACTTTCCATACAGCAGTTCACTTACATTTTGTCTCATGACATTGACTACAATTTACCCCAATGCAACAGCTCCCCTCTCACTTCTTCCTGATAGTTACCTCTTCCCTGTGTCCATCCCTCCATGCACTCCTGCTCTCTGAGCTGTCTCCCTGTACATTAGCAGCCCTTTTTTTCTCCCATGATTGTTCTCTCCAAGGAGTGTATCTACTCAGGTAAATGTTCAACTCATATGCCTGTCTTTTTTTTGGCTGCAAGCCATAGGTGTGGGTTCGATTCCAGACCTGAAGGGCAGCTAGGGGCTATAGTCTCAGTGGTTCCACCAGGCTCTATCAGACCAGCAAACCTGGTCTCCCCCCCCCCTTTTTTTTTTATTTCCAAATGATTTTGAATTTCATTCCATATTGTTCTCCCTCTCTATCCAGGATTTCCTACATAGATCCCCCTCTGAGTGATTGACAGTGGTAAGTTAGGCACCATCTAGTTCTTCTGGTCTCATAGTCATATAGGCTGTGGATTACATGGTGTACCAGTTGCTTGCACTAAATTGTTTGCATGAATCTTTGTTTTTTTTTTTTTCATTCTACTTTGCTCTGGATGAGGAGAGACTCATCATTGCATCTAGAGGGCTGTTTGCAAGCTTTTAAGATCCCAGTTGCTACTTGCCAAAGTGGGAAGTGGAACAATGTTTTGTGTAGTATGCCAAATGAGCTTGATATCCCCTGCGTCTATGGTCCTAAGCCCACAGTTTCAACTACTCACTCCCTCCGGGTAGCTGGCTGTGACCAAGCAGTGACTACAACCTCGCCCCTTGTCAACTCTACTATACACCTAGGAATTCTTACAGAACATACAAATACACTTGTAGAACCATTGTCTGCCAACCCTATACATGGTCTTGGGTACAGTCCCTGCTGTATAGACTGCATAGACATACCTAGTAGTTCAGCCTGTCCACCCATCTATCCACCCATATACCCATGTTTGCCTTCACTAGCAACGGATTACTGTAAGTGCAAAAGGGTTCATCTTTGTCTGAACCTCCCATGTACTTCTCTATGTCTTCCTTTTCCTAAATGCTGCCATGTTGATCACTCACATTTGTTACATTGCCCTTCTCTTCACCCAAATCAATAGTTGTCTCTATCTATCTAACAGTATTCCCTTCCCTCCCCTCCCACCCCTGGTAACCAACAAAAAAATTTCCTTCCATATATAAACCTTTCCTTGACTTTTACAATAATGGCCTAATACAATATTTATCCTTCTATGATTGACTTATTTCACTCAGCATAATCTCCTCCAAGTTCATCCACATTATGCAAAGTTTTGCAGATTTTATGTTATTCTTTAGGGTTGCATAATATTCTATTTTATGTATGTACAATAGTTTAGTTATCCATTCCTCAGTTGATGTTCACCTAGATTGTTTTCTTTTCTTTTTTTTTTTTTTGCTATTGTAAATAGTGCTGCAATGAACATAGGTGTGGACATGTCTGTTCTTGTCATGGCTCTCACTTATTTAGGATATATACCTAGTAATGGAATGACTGGGTCAAATGGTATTTCTAATTCCAACTTTTTAAGGAATCACCATACTGTTTCCACAGTAGTTGTACAATTTTATAGTACCACTAGCAGAGCACATAACAACAACAACAACAACAACATGTAGAGCATGAGAGTCCCAATCTCCCCACATCCTCGCCAGCATTTGTTATTTTCTATCTTGTTTAACTTTGTACTTGTGCTAGGGCAAGATGGTATCTCATTGCTGTTTTGATTTTCATCTCTCTAATGGCTAATGATTGTGAGCATTTCTTCACATGTTTGTTGGTCGCCTGAATATCTTCCTTGGTGAAGTATCTATTCATGTCTTCTACCCATTTTTTAATTGGATTATTTGTCTTTTTATTATTGAGGTGTTGGATTATTCTATAAATTCTAGAGATAAGTCCCTTGTCAGATATGTCATTGCCAATATATATATATTTTTTTCCAATCTGTAGTTTCTCTTTTGACTGTTTTGGAAAAGTCTTTAGAAGCACATAAAAATTTAATTTTTAGAAGATCCTATTCATCTAATTTCTCTTCTGCTGTTTGTGCCTTTCAGATTATGCTTGATTGTCTATTTATGCCATATATTAGGGCCCCTAAATTTGCCCCTAGTTTTTCCTTAAGGAACTTTATAGTTTTAGTTTTCATGTTTAAGTCTTTGATCCAACTGTAGTCTTTTTGTATGCTGTAAGGTACAGATCTTGTTTCATTTTTCTGCAAATGGATCTCCAGTTTTGCCATCACCATTTATTAAACATTCTCTTCCCTATTTAATGGATTTCAGCTCTTTGTCAAAGATCAGCTGACCACAGGTTGATGAACCTATTTCTGGGTTCTCAATTCTATTCCATTGGTCTATGTGTCTGTCATTGTACTAAGACCAGGCAGTTTTGACTACTGGGATGTATAGTGGGTTTTGAGATCTAGCTGTGTGAGACCTCCTACTTTGTTCTTCTTCTTCAATTGTGCTTTGCTTATCCGAGGTCTCTGTCTTTCCCATATAAATTTAGTGATTGCTTTTTTTTCCATATCCTTAAAGAATGTTGATGAGATCTGGATTGGGATTGAATTGCATATATAGATTGCTTTGAGTAGAACTGACATTTTCACAATGTTCAGTCTTCCTATCCATGAGCATGGGATGGTCTTCCATTTATGTAGATCTCTTATGGTCTCTTGAAGTACTTTTTTTATAGTTTTATTTGTGCAGGTCTTTGTGTCCCTGGTAAAATTTATTCCCAAGTATTTTATTTTTTTGGTAGCTATTGTAAATGGCATTGATTTCCTTATTTCTTTTTCAGCAATCCCTTTGCGGGTGTAGAGGAATCCAACTGATTTCTGGATACTGATCATGTATTCTGCCACAATCCTAAATTTCTCAATTAGTTCCAGAAGATTTTTGACTGAGTCTCTTGGGTTTTCTACGTATAGGATCATATCATCAGGAAATAGTATAGTATTACTTCTCCCTTATGAATTTGGATGACTTTGATTTCCTTTTCTTGCCTTATGGCCTTGGCTAACATTTCCAATACCATGTTGAATAAAAGAGGTGATAGAGGCATACTTGTCTGGTTCCTGTTCACAAGGGGAATGGTTTTAGCCTCTCTTCACTGAGAATAATGTTGGATGTTGGTTTTATGTATTGCCTTTTAACAATTTTTTTTCTAATTGAGTTATGAGATTTTCTTGATTTGCATGAGTATTTTTATGTTGTTGATTTTGTTGTTGTTGTTGTTAGGTTCTGTCAATTTGGCTCTGACTCATAGTGACCATATGTACAACAAAATGTAATACTGTCCACTCCTGCACCAGCCTCACAATGCTTGCTATTCCTGAGCCTATTATTATGGGTATTTTTATAGGGAGAAAGAGAAAAAAAAAAAAAAACTTTGTTTTTCCAGTGTGTTGAAAACATTTTATTCTCAGTTGCTATTAATATTTAATTTATGACACTTTTATAGTTATATATTTGCCTATCTTCTGACACATTTTTGTCTTTCTTAGAAAATCTGTATATATACATTTATACACACCTGCACATACACAAACATCCACACATGCATGAGCACAACACAAACACATATGTGTATATATATTTATGGCAGTATAGCTATAGCTTCTTCTGCATATATAATATTTTATTCTATTACCATTTCTGTTTCATGTTTAAATGATAAACATTACTTATGGCAAGTGAATGCCCTAAAAGTAACATTTAAATTTGTTTTTCAGACAAACAAAAGAGTTTGAAAACCTGTAAGATTTATTTTTATAAAAGGAGAAAAAATTCCTGTCATAAAATGATCTGCTTGTTTGTTTTTATTTCATCCTTAATTTTTCAAATCAGTTGTTCAAATATCAAACATCAAGACTGGCCATCCTATTCATTAAACTGATTCAACTCGAGTATATGATTTCAATAATCGGCGACACCGTTGGAATTACAGAGTGATGATTATTTCAATTTGATGTCGTTTTGTCATTTGGGTTTCATGTCAAAGTGTGCTTATTATGATTATAAGAGAGAAGAATGTCAACCCATTTGGTTTCAACTAAACTCCTATGAAATAGGAGTCGCAGTTCTTTGTGTTGTCTTGTCTTGCAATTTATGGTGTCTTATCTAGTTTCCATTGCCCCAGTTTATATCATTCACTATCAAAAATAGCATTTTATTATGACACTGATAAAATGCCGTGGTTCATGTTGTTCAGAAAACACTGTGACTTAGGAGAGTCTCTCTGTAAAACGACATTCTGACCATGAAGACATGGCAAGTGGTGTTTGATCGCGCACATTAACATTGCTTTATTTTTATACTGAACAGTAAAGAAAAACAATAACATTGATTTACTGATGACATATTTATTATTAAATCGTGGATTGGAGATGATGCTTCTAGTTTACCAGACACAGTAGCAAGCTAACAAGTCAGCATTTGTTTGAAATATTCAGACGCTTGTTCAAAGGCAAAATTTCTCTTAGCCACACCAACAAGGTACCTAAACTCAACTAAAACAGCCCCTTACCAGATTAGCTAGGTATCATGTATACTATATAGAACAATTGAACTGAAGGTGTAATTATTAGGAGACTAAAAGAAAGAGCACTTTCAGATCAACTACAAAGAAAATCTATTTTTTTTTTACAATGTAATAGACTCTTTAGAAATTAAAATAACCATTCCTGATATAATATTCCAATATACCAACAAGCTCTTTGAACATCCAGACGAGCTAGGTATTAAAAATGTGCAAAATCATCTTACTCTAGCCATTGTTTAGGAGTCATTGACGTCCTCTCAAAGGTCACTGCACGATGTAATGGCCGTGTATTAATTAGGTAGTTAGTAGGAGGAAAAAAGAGCATTTATATTTAATGTACTGAGCACTTTTTATCACTTATAGTTCTTTAATTTTTTATTTTGCCACCACTTCCAGGAAAAGACTTATAATATGTTTCTTTGATTTTATAACTGAAAATTGCTTTCAAGGTGATAAAAAAAAAATAGTTCAAAATAGATTATTTTATAATTGTTATTTGTGCTTATGGTTCTTAGGAAAATAACTGAAATCCACAGAGGAGATTTTCTATTGTTTTTAAATACAAAAAAACAATTAATAATATTTATTGAAACCAAAAAAAAAAAACATAACAAATAACAAATGAAATAGATGACAATTTTCCCCTTTACTTTTTTTTTTTTTTGTGTGTGTGTGTTTGTGTATACTGTCTCTTGTAAAATGCATGGAAACAGAATACTTCTGTAAACTTTAAGAGCATGTAAGTGATTAAACTTTACAGATTACATTTAAAGGGCTATTTAATATAAATAGAAAATTCAGTATATCCCACCTGAATTTAGAGATGATCTGCAGAATAGATTTTATGTATTGAACACCAGTGACTGAAGACCAGATGAGTTGCGGGATAGCATCAGTGATATGACACATGATGAAAGAAAAAGGTTTTTAAAAAGATAAGAAAGAAGGAGGAAAAAAAAAAAGGATGTCAGAAGAGACTCTAAAATGTCCTTTTGAATGGAGAGTAGCTAAAGTAAGTGGAAGAAATGATGAAATAAAAGATCTGAACAAAAGATTTCAAAGAGTAGCTTGAGATGACAAAAAGTATTATAATAAATGAAATGTGTAAAGACCGGAGTTAGAAAATCAAAGGGAAGAACATGTTCAGCAGTTCTCAAGCTGAAAGAACTGAAGATAAATTCAAGCCTTGAGTTGTAGTATTGAAAGATTCAATGTCCAAAATATTGAAAGAATATACACAATCACTGTACCAAAAGAATTGGTTGATGTTCAACCCTCTCAGGAGGAAGAATATAATCAAGAACCAACAGTACTGAAACAAGAAGTCCAAGTTGCACTGAAGTAACTGGGGAAAAAAAAAAAAAAGGCTCCAGGGATTGAGGGAATACCCACTGAGATGTTTAAACAAGCAGATGCAACACTGGAAGTGCTTACTCATTTATTCCAAGAAATTTGGAAGACAGCTACCTGGCCAACTGACTGAAAGAGATCCATATTTGTGTCCATTCCAAAGAAAGTTCATCCAACAAAATGCAGAAATTATTGAACAATATCATTAATATCACGTATAAGTAAAATTTTGCTGAAAAATAATTCAGAAATAATTGCAGCAGTACACTGACGAGATTCAATTGGATTCAGAAGAGGATGTTGAATGAGGGGTATAGGTCAAGAACAAATGTTATTGAAGAAAGAAGTGTAAGCTGCAAACTGATACTGGTAGTAGCTGATGGATCTTGGCTGAAAGGTGAGAGTACCAGAAAAAGTTTGCCCATAGCACATAGACTATGCAAAGGCATTCCACTGGGTGGATCATAACAAATTATGAATAACAGTGTGAAGAATGGGAATTCCAGAATACTTAATTGTGCTCATGAGGAATCTGTACATAGACCAAGAGGCAGTTGTTTGAACAGAACAAGGGAATACTACATGGTTTAAAATCAGGAAATGAATGTCAGGACTGTATTCTTTCAACATACATACTCAATCTGCATGCTGAACAAATACTCCAAGAAACCATATTATATGAAGAAAAACACAGCATCAGAATTGGAGGAAGACTCATAAACCACCTGCAATATGCAAATGACACAATCTGAAAGTGAAGAAGACCTGAAGCACTTAATGTTTATCTAAGGCTACAGCTTTCAGTATGGATTACACATCAACATAAAGAAAACAAAATCCTCACAACTGGATCAACAAGCAACATCATGATAAATGGAGAAAACATTAATGTTGTCAAGAATTTAATTTGACTTGGATCCATAATCAAGGACCATGGAAGCAGCAGTCAAGAAATCAAATGTCTTACTGTACTGGGAAAATCTGGCACAAAAAAAAAAAAAAAAACCTTAAATTGTAAAGAGCAAATATATCACCTTGAAGATTAAGGTGCACCTGACTCAAGCCATGGTATTTTCAATAGCTTTGTATGCATATGAGAGCTAGATAATGAATAACGAAGACTGAAGAAGAATTGATGCATTTAAAATATGGTGTTGGTGAAGAATTTTGATTATACCGTGGCCTACTAGAACAATGAACATATTTGTCTTGAAAGATATACAGTTGGAATATTCCCTAGGAGCAAGAATGGCTAGACTTCATCTCTTTTACTCTGGACACTTTATCAGGATGGACCAATCCCTGGAGGAGGACAGAAGGTTTGGTGAAGTAGATGGTCACTGAAAATGAGGAAGACCCTCAAGAAGATGGATTGACACAGTGACTGCAAAAATGGGCTTCACCAAGCCAAGATACAGAGATTGGTGCAGAACTGGGTTTTGCTCTGTTATTCATAGGGACCCTATGATTATAAACTGACTCAATGGTACTTAAGAAAAGCAACATTCAATGTATCTATATCTATATTTTCTTGTTCTATATATCTTCATAGGAGCTCTGGTAGCATAGTGCCTACGTGATTTGACTGCTAACCAGAAGGCTGGTGGTTCAAACCTACCAGCCAATCCTTGGAAGGAAGGTTGGGCAACCTACTTCCGTAGTGATACTGCCTCAGAAACCCAAAGAGGCATGGCTATGTGTCGGGTCCGACTCAATGGCACAAAACAACATATATCTTCATTATTCACTTGAGAATCTCTAAAATATCTTCTAAAGTAGTTATGTTCTGTTTCTGTTCATCCTGCTCCAAGAAACATGCATGTTTCTGTATGTAGTATGTAAATTCTTACCTACCTCGATCTATCCAAAGGTGCTCTTGTGGCATAGTGTTTAAAGCATTGGGCTGCTAACCAAAAGGTGGGTGGTTTGAACCAACCAGCTACTCTGCAGGAGAAAGATGAGGCAGTTTGCTTCTATAAAGATTTATAGCCTTGGAAACACTATGGGGCAATTCTATTCTGTCCCATACAGACCCTATGAGTTAGAATTGACTTGCTGGTAGTGGGTTTGTTTTTTTTATTTCCTCCATTTTAACAGCTTTTGTAGATTGGTATACTGATGATTTATCTGTAATACCCACTGCTGTCTAGTCCATTCTGATGCATAGGGACCCCCATTGTGATTCCGAGGCAGTAAATTTTTATGGCATTAGATTGCTCCATCTTCCTTCTCTGGAGTGGCTACTGGGTTTGAACCAGCAAACTTCTGGTTAGGAATCAAATGTTTTCGGCATTGTGCCACCAGAGCTTCTTTATCCATAATGGGGGTTGATATTATCATTGCAGTTCAAACAGTTCAAATAACATTGTTTGCTTTTATTTTCATATATAATGAAGCTTTACAACTTTTGCAGCTTAATATCTCATAATGAATACAAACAATGATACAAAAAAATCAACATCTTTTGTATTTATACCTCTAAAGGGGGAAAAGATTAAATATGCCCCTACACTCATAAGAAAAAGCAGAGTTGCTAGCAAGAAGGATCATCAGTGCTCTGAATCTGATATTGTGAATTTCCTCAGAATACTAAGTATTTTTTCTTAGAGATCTACTCAATTGAAAGACGAATATGCATTCAGTTGAAGAATGATAGTCCCTATGAATAGGCAACTTAAATATTACCTTGTAAAAATACATAGAAGTACTTTTATTAATATGACTATTAAATATATATTTAAATATATGTTTCCTTGAAGAAATTATTTTATTAGTACTGTAATATAGTTATTTTTATGTTAGCTATAATTTACTTAGAATAAAAGTAATATATGTATATATTAAATAAATAAATAAATAACTCTCTCTGTCGAGTCAAACCCAACTCATAGCAACCTCTCCTTGGGTTTCCGAGGCGGTATCTCTATGGAAGTAGATTGCCCACTTTTCCTTCCAAGGAGTGGCTGGAGGGTTTGAAACACCAGCCTTCTGGTTAGCAGTCAAATGCTTTAGGCACTATGACACCAGAGCTCCCATGTACACATACACAGATATATTTTTAACAATAAATTCGATAATGCAGAGGTGGTGACTAGCCTTCATCTTTCATATCTGCTTAACGGATTTTTGCCTTTCCTGGACACATTCAGGCTAATATGAAAAATGCTTGGGTTCTCATTAATCTCTTCAGTCTCATAATAAAAATGTATCTAGAAAATATCAATTATAATTCCTTTTTTAACTATAGAGGACAGGGAATAAATGATTCATAATTTTCCTTTATGCAAAATGAGAGTTTTTAATTCTTATTTATTTATTTATTTTTATTATTACTTAACAACATCATTAAGGAGAAATGTTTACATATATTCATTCTTCACTTTTTCATTTGGAAGCAGATTTTTATCCAGTATTTAATGTTAAAAGGGTAACTTTAAAATTCTCCAAAGCTCTATTGTATCATTAATTAATAGGGAAAAAGTAACACATATTTCCCCTTCACCCCTTGTTCTAAAATTGGGCATGGTATGAACACATATACTTCTTCAGAGTTATATTTTGTCCATATGTTTTGTAGATCCTTTTACATTTGCATGCCATATTTTATTTAAAAATCTACCTTATTATTTCAGTTATATTAATACTAATAATAGGAAATGGTAGCTACCATTTATTAAGAACTAAGCATTATTGACATTTAGTGAATGTTTAACTAATATTAGGTTATTTCATATTTGTAAAGATCCTAAATGTAAGTACTGTTATTATTCCCATTTTACAGTTTTGAAAACCAAGGACTGATAACTTAAATCACTTTGACCCAAGTCTCCCATTAGTAAATAGCAAAGCTGGGACTTGAACGAGTTGTTTCACTGTCCAGATCTGTACTGTGTACAGAGTGGCAGATGTGGAGATGTGATGAATTTGAATTTCAATGTGATCTAAGGCAATTCAGGGGAAGTCACATCACTTATGAAAATATAACCAAGTATGGTATGTCACTAAAGAGGATTTAATCTATTGCCAAATGAAAGTTGAGTTCTCATTCCATATGCAGCTTAATGGAACCAGGTTGGGAGGTGAACACAAACAACCAGGACTACATACTCACAATGTTCCCACCAGTTTTGTTTTAATATTTTTGATGTTTCTTAGTGTTTTTGCATATGGTAGATAATATATTATACATAATAGCATAAAAGCTCTGTTGTACTTAGATGTTTCATGTTTCCTTGTGGGAAGAATGCTCCCAGAGGAAGTAAATTTTACTCCTTGGAGTTTCAGTGTAGTTATTCTTCAAAAGTCTCACTAAGAGTACTTTGCATATTGATCAACCATAGGAAATACTGGATAAAGCCCCTAGAAAAATCAAATAATTAATCCCCTGGTTCTAAAGGGGCATGGAGGTGGCATCTTCTGACCTCCTCTAATTACACCAGAAGAAGACAGACTCACCATCAGCAGCCCAAGGCCTGTTCCTATGAGGCCAGACATGCTGCCACCCTCCAACCCTCTTACCAGTTTTGACACCAACCATCCCCCATGATACGCACTACCTTTCTGGTGGGTTTGATAACTTGATGCAGTGGCCACATAGTACTCAAATATTATGGGGTTTATTAGGGAAGCAACAGGCTACAATTCAAATTCAGGAACATGCTCAGGATACAGTTCTTTGGTCAGAACAGTCTCCCCTCTGCTGTGCTCTTAGACACACCTCTCTGGGCCTTAGTCTCTCAGTCTGGCCTCTGCTCCTGTGGGCCAGGTAAGCCTGCCACTCTGTCTCACACCTCTTGGTTCCACTGCTGCAGTCTCAGCCTGTCGTTTCTCTCAGCAGCACGTCTCTCTCTCATCAGTGAGTCTCTCTCTTAGCAGCAGTCTCTCTCTCTCTCAGAAGCTCATCTCTCTCAGCCAGGAGGGAGAGATTCCTTTCTGCCTCTAGAAGGGATCCTTTTAAGCTTGGCAGAGTGGCAAAACTAACCAGTCCCAACCGCAGAACTCTACATACCTGAGACAGAGTGAACTTCCCAGAAGATTAATCCATGCTGCTCCTAAGAAGTACCCCAGGGATTATTTAACTTCAACAATCAGGAGTTTAAATTGCATGGTCCTACCCAGTAATCTGGTAGGAGTTACAAAGACTATTGTTAGAAAAGCCATACCATGGAGTTTGCTACACCACACCTGGTCAAATTATGTCTGAAATATTCAAAATTTGATAATTCCCTGGGTAGTGCGAAAAGGCAATATGCTCAGCTGCTAACCAAAAGGTTGGAAGTTCAAGTCCACCCACAGGCCCTGAGAAGAAAGACCTGGTGGTCTATTTTTTAAAAAATCAGCCACTGTAACTCCTATTGAGACCTTTTGTATCTCGCTGGAGTCTCCATGAGTCGGAATTGACTCTACAGCAACTGGTTTGATTTTGAAAGACAATATACTTGGACCTTTGTTCACCTACATAAATGGATTCTTCTGATTCTTCACAATCTGGCTCTCTAGGTATCCAGCTAATTCAGTTTTCCCATCCTCATGTATACATGCTTTGCCTTCTCCAGTAGAGTAAATCACTGATCTGTTATAACTAGTAAAAATTGGAGAAGATCTATGCAAAATGACATTCTTGACACTATCTTTCCAGATCTACTCACTGTCTCTATAATTCAGTGTAAGATAATTGGGATGTCTTTCTAGATTATCCTAATTTCCCTAGTCCTGGTTAATGTGGATAATTTAATTTGTATAATTTGTCACACAATAAAAATTAAAATGTAATAATCCTAGTATCATTGACACATTATCTATTAATATTATTTTAATAACTGGCAGTACCTAGGCCTACTGTTCATTCTGCATGTGTGACATTGGGTCAACATATATCAAAGAGTAGGAAAAGAGGCCAGACTAAGTAAAGTCATCAAATACCAGAGATTTGGGTCCTCTGAAACATTCTTTTCTATCCTATATTTAATGGAAATATATACCGAACAAAACGTACTACGCACTGTGCTAAACAGTTTCAATTAAAATGTGTTCTCTGTAACTGAGAGTGTCAGTTGTCCTGCAGTGAACACTATTTGTTTTCTACTGTTATGTAGCAAATTAACATACACATTATAGTTTACACCAACACTCATTTATAATCTAAAAATTCTGTGTCCCAGAAGTCTGGGCAGAATCACCATGATGCTCTGCTTAAAGTGTCACTAGGCTGAAATCAATGTTTTAGCCAGGCTGATGACCTCTTATTTGGAGGGTCTGGTGAAGAGTCAGCTTCCAAGGTCATTTGGACAGCTGAAAGAATCAAGTTCCATGGAGCTATAAGACTAAGGTCTTTGTGCTCTTGCTAGCTGTAACCTGGGTTCCTGTCTATGGAACTTTGTCCATCTTCCTGCCAACAACAGCATATTCTTAATATAAATTTTTGACTGTTTTATATGCCCCCAGCTGGAGAAAATATTCTGCTTTTAAATGGTTCATCAAATTAGGTTAGCCCCACCAGGACACTCTCCATATTTTAAGGACAGCTGTAGACTTAACTTCTATCTCCAAAAATTGTGTTTGCCCTATAATGTCACATAATCATGGGAATGACAACTCATCATATCCAAAAGGAAGCCATCATACAAAGGTGACATTTGTTGTGGTTTCTCTTAGAACATTACAGACTCAGATAGTACTTGAATACAGAGTATAGAGAGGTCAACCTGTTCAGACTTCATCTTTACACTTGCATCTGATGCAAACATGCAAATATATGAGATGAAATATTAAAAAAAGGGAAGATTGTGGGAAACTAACTGAAAGGTACACTAAGCTTCTCTTCCACATAGAAACTAATTAATATTATATGTCTGATTTTTGGGGACTTCCTAAATTGTACAAAAGGATAGCATGCTTGGCTGCTAATGAAAGGGCGGGGGCTTCAATTGTACCCAGTGGCACTTTGGGAAACAGACCTGGTGATCTACTTCTGAGAGTAGATCAATACTGATCTTTCTATTCTGAGAAAGCTATTGAAACCCCTATGGAGCATAGTTCTGCTTTGACATACATGGGGTCACCTTGAGTTGGAATTGACTCCATGACAAGAGTTGTTCTTTTTCTTTTCTTTTTTCTTTTCTGTTATCCCAAATTATAATCCATATTATATACCTGATCTCTAGGTATTCAATTTTGTTCCTGTTGGTATTGTTAGACAATTGTTAAACATTTCACTTTGACATTATAAATGATTCACTTTCCCTTTGGGCAATTTACAGAAAGTCTTTACATCTCTAAGTAACTATCTATGTCTATCACTCAGAGATACACTAGAGAATAAGAACCAGTATGAGATATATATTAAGAGGTGTATTGTGAGGAATTGGCTTTAGTGATGGTGGGGACAGGTTATGAATGTCTGAATTATGTAGTGTAGGATATCAGGAAGGGAAGGCTGGAACTCTGAGCATGGGCTGAAGCTTCTACCCACAGGAAGAACTTCTCCAGAGATGCCTCAAATTTGCTCTTAAGGACTTTCAACTGATTGAATCAGGCTCACTCAATTAACTAGGATAATCTCCCTTATGTAAGGTCAACTGATCATGGACTTTAATCACATCTACAAAATACCTTCAGAACAACACCTAGACTTGTGTTTGATTGAATAACTGGAGACTAGGATCTTGCTAGTTGATAGACAATGTTCATCATGCTATTTTTTTTAAAAAACAAACAAAATATATTTGCTTTTTTTCCAAAGTGCCATTACCCAAAGAAGTAATCACTTTTATTATTTTTTCCCCATATATGCATACTAAACTGCCAGATGCATCCAGAAGTGGTTTGAACAAGTGGTGGCCTCATGGATTACCCATCCACCAAAAGATTTTGAGAGAGATCATTGCTTACATATTTTAATTGGTCCAGTAGAACAGGTGGACTTCAATAACACAAATGAGATCACCTCTCCATATTTTATAACCTCATATTGACATTACATTAAGTTCAAAGTCAACTCATACTTTATCTTCTAGAGCTGTTCATTGGTGTTCACAGTCAGGGTAGTAAACTGGCTTCAGATGAAACATAGTATGCCATATCCTTGCATATTCTTTCTACTTAAGGCACTAGTTGTCCATATTTGAAAGTAAAACCTGAAATATGCTACAATGTTGCAGTGTAGTAAATTACTTAGTGTAACTTTTCTAACCATAAGTCTTTGTAAACTCCATGGTCGAATTTTCTGTGAGCAACTGAGGAGCTCCTGACTGCTAAAGTTATCCACCTGGGGTATTTCTGTTGGGAGTGGCACTGGAGCAATGTTCTGAAAAGGTCACTCTCTCTCAGGTACTTGGAATTCTGATGCTATGATTGGCTAGTTTGTCCACTCTGCCAGGCTCAAAAGGAGGCCTGCTAGAGGCAGAAGAAGTCTCTGTCTCTCTCTGACTGCTGGTTGAGGAAGATGTGCTGCTGAAAGAGACACGCACTGCTGGGAAAGAGACACAAGAGACACGCATTGCTGAGTGAGACACCAAAGGACACTCACTGTTGGGAGAGAGACTGTGAGAGACTGTTAGGAGAGAGACTGTGGGCTGGGAGAGAGACTGAGCATTTTTTTCTGAACTTGAATTGTAGCCTGTGGTGCTTCCCTAATAAAACCCGTAATCTTGAGTTCTATGTGGCTACTGCAGTGAATTATCAGACCCAGGAGAGAGGTGGTGGGTGCTTTGGGAGGAACAGTTGGTGA
This sequence comes from Orycteropus afer afer, assembly GCF_000298275.1. Taxonomy (NCBI): domain Eukaryota; kingdom Metazoa; phylum Chordata; class Mammalia; order Tubulidentata; family Orycteropodidae; genus Orycteropus; species Orycteropus afer. Next base: position 1,749,643 of record NW_006922071.1, on the reverse strand, counting down.
AAAGGCTGGAGAGAGGCAGCATGTCTGGCCTCACAGTAATGGGCCTTGGGCTACTGATAGTGATTCTGTCTTCCTCTTGTGGGGTTAGAGGAGCTCCAAACATGTGACCTCCTTGTCCTTTTGGCAAATGTTGAAAGGCAACATCTATTAATATGGCACACACACACACATACACACATGCACACAAAAAGGTGTTGTTAACCTGATTCTTGGAGTGAATCTGCTTTTTTTTTTTTTTTTTTCTGATAGACTCAGGCTCCAAGTCTTCCCTAATATTACTGCAATTCATGTATCATATCACACAATGACAAATTGGCACTTTCTTTTCTCTAGATAATTGCTAAGAGTACAAATAAGAGAAGAAAGAAAAGGTTATCCATTTATCTACAAAAATGTTCAGTCAATAATCTTTTCTCAAAAAAAAAAACTAGATAAAATATTAAAAGCTTATAGCAGAGGTATAATCTTTTTTTAGTGATTTTTAAATGTGATTTCATTTATATTACCAATAACTTCAGTCACTGTCCTCAATTAATCATTTATTCATAGAGAATATAAAGGCTTGGGAAAGTAGAAAGACAAAATGACTAGTTTTAATGGTTATATGAAATAACACACTGACACTTATTTTTCTTATGTTCATAATTAAAAAGCAGTCCCATTAATTTACAGCTGATTTTTTTTTTCAAAACTTATATTCAAATTCTTTCTGAGGGAAACAAGTATAAATAGGTGTGCTTTTGTACATTTATTATATGGAGATTCTTTTACATAAATTATACTAAAAAATATCACAATAAAAGTTTTCATGACATCAGGGTCTGGAAACACCTACCACATGTAACCACATTGTTGGGGAGGGAATTTTGTATACCTGAATGCCATTGGTCTATTTTTGGAAATACTATGAGATACATCATCATTTAAGAATGCAAATTTTATCTATGCAGGAAATATGTGTTTTTTTTTTTTTTTATTTTTAATAGGAAATTGTTTTACTACAAGCCATGGTAATATATTTTGGAAGGGGATGGAGTTGATAAGTTTTAATTGAAATCTAAATATTAATGTATGTAACATAAAAAAAAAATTGGAAATAGATACTGTTTTACGCATTTACACATACTACTATGGTATTTCATAAGGAGCTCTAGTGGTGTAGTTGGTAAGGCATTTGGATGCTAATCAGAAGGATGACAGTTCTAAACCAGCAGAATAGGTCCTATGCTATGATATTTATGGAAATATTTTGCCAGTTTTTTTTTTTTTTTTTTCATAGGAGATCTGGTGGTGTAGTGGCTAGGGTATTGGCTGCTAACCAAAAGGTTGATGGTTGAACCTACCAGCCACTCCCAGGAGAGACATGAAACAGTTTGCTTCTGTAAAGATTTAGTCTTGGAAACTCAATGGGGGTTGCTATGAGTTGGAATCAACTAAATGGCAGTGAGTTTGAGTTTTTTTTTTTTTTTTTTTTTTTCCTTGAAGAGCCACTGGTGGATTAGAACCACTGATCTTCTGATTACTAGCCAATCACTTAAGCATTGGGCAACTAGAGTTTCTCTTCTGCTGTGTATGATGGGACTTAATTGAGTACTATTGATGATTAGATTAGGATGTTGTTACACATAACTGCTTCATGCTGACATTGATGTAGTTTAGAGGTTGATTAACTACGGTGCCAGTGTCAAATGTAACCTGCTGCCAATTTTTGTACAGCCCACAAACAAAGCTGTTACATTGTATGTTTGTGTCCACACAAATCAGTGTATTAAAGAGAAAGGAGAAGAGAGGGGCTCTCGAGGGAGGAAAGGAGTGGGGCTTCTGCCGAGGCTAGCCTCTGCCTTTCCTGCATTTCTGTTTGTGTTGTTAGGTGCCTTAGAGTAGGTTCTGACTCATAGTGATACTACGTACAACAGAAGGAAACACTGCCTGGTCCTGTGCCCACATCACAATCTTGCTGGTATGTTTAAGCTCATCATCGGAAACCCAAGGAGGAGTCACTATGAGTCGGGGCCGACTCGATGGCACATAACAACAACAACAACAACATTCAAGCCATGTAATTAATAGTCTTCTTCTGTTTTTGCTGACTCTCTCCTTTACCAAGAATGATATCCTTCTCCACAGAACACTCCCACCTGATAACGTGAGCAAAATACCAGAGAAATTCTGGTCACTCTTGCTTCTAAGGAGTATTCTGGCTGTATTTCTTCCAAGACAGATTTCTTTCTTCTCCTGTCAGTCCATGGTATTCTCAATATTCTTTGGCAACACCACAATTCAAAGACCTCAAATCTTCGATCTTCCTTATTCATTATTCACATGCATATGAGGCGATTGAAAGGACAATGGCTTGGGCCTGGCACACCATCTTCTTCAAAGTGACATATTTGCTCTTTAACACTTTAAAAAGTTCTCCTACATCAGATTACCTCAATGCAAAAGACATCAAACCTCAAGAAAGCAAAAGGTCATTAAAAGACAGAAAAGAAAGAAAAGACCAAAATGATGTCAGAATGGACTCTGAAACTTGCTCTACAGAGACCCTATACACAACAGAAGAAAAGAATACCAGGTCCTGCCCCATCCACACAATCCTTATCATGCTTGAGAACATTGTTGCAACCACCGTATCAATCCTTCTCATTGAGGGTCTTCCCCTCTCTTTGCTCACCCTCTACTTCACCAAGCATGATATTCTTCTCCAGGGACTGGTCCCTTCTAACAACATGGCCAAAATAACACAGACAAAGTTTGGCCATTCTGCTTCTTAGGAGCATTCTGGATGTACTTTTTCCAAGACAGATTTGTTCCTTCTTCTACCAGTCCATGATATATTCAATATTTTCCCCAACACCACAGTTCAAATACATGATGTTTTTTGCAGTCTTCCTTATTCATTGTCCACTCTCACATGCTTATGAGGCTATTGAAAGTAGCATGGTTTGCGTCAGACATACCTTAGTCTTCAAAGTGACATCTTTGGTCGTGAACACTTTAAAGAGGTCTTTTGCAGTAGGTTTACTCACTAAAATTCATCATTTGATTTGATGACTGCTGCTTTCAAGACCTTTATTGTGGATCCAAATCAAAGAAAATTCTTGACATCTTCAGCAGTTTCCCATTTATCATGATTTTGCTTATTAGTTCAGTTGTAAGGGTTTGTTGTTGTTGTTGAAGTGTAATCCATACTGAAAGTTGTAGTCTTTGATCTTCATCAGTAAGTGCTTCAAGTTTATTAATCAGTTTATTAAAGAGAAATATTATTATTAAAGCAAAGAGTTGTGTCATCTGTATATCACTGTTTGTCAACTAGTCTTCCTCTAATCCTTGTGCCAATTCTGTTTCATACTGTCTAGCTTCTAGAATTATTTGCTTAGCATACAAATTGAATAAGAATGGTGAAGGAATATAACTTTGAGACATACCATTCCTGATTTTAAACCATGCAATGTCCCCTTGTTCTGTTCAAACAACTAACTCTTAGTCTATATATAAGTTTTTCATGAGCACAATTAAGTGTTCTGGAATTCTCACTCTTTACAATATTATCTATAACTTATTACATGCATTCAGTCAAAAGTCTTTGCACAGTAAATAAAAGACAGGTAAACATATTTCTGGAATTCTTTACTTTAAGTCAAGATCCATCTGACATCAGCAATGATATGCCACATTCCATGTCCTCTTCCAAATTTGTCTGGGATTTCAACAATTTCCCTGTCAATGCACAACTGCAACAATTATTTTGAGGAAAAAAAAATATTGTGTGTGATAGTAATGATATTATTCAGTAACATGTTCATTCTGTTTGACCATCTCTCTTTGAAATGGACTCAAATATGGATCTCTCCCAATCAGTTAGCTAGGTAACTGTCTTCCAAATTTCTTGGCATAAATGAGTGCCCACCTACCTTGATGCATTTGTTTGTTGAAACATCTCAATGAATATTTTATAAATCCTGGAGGCTTATTTTTCAGTAATTCCTTCAATGCAGCTAGTGAAGGGAAGAAATGATGAAGACAAAGAACTGAACAGAAGATTTCAAAACAAAGCTCCAGTAGACAAATTAAAGTATTAAAATGAGATATGAAAGGACTTGGAGGCAGAAAATCAAAAGGGAAGGACAGGTTCAACATTACCCAAGATGAAATAACTGGAAAAAAAAAATATATATATATATGGCCTTGAGTTGCAATACCAAAGGATTATGTGGGAAAAATATTTAACAATCCAGGAAGAATACAAAGAATATGAAAGGAATACACAGAATCACTCTACCAAAAACAAATTAGTCAATATTCAATTATTTTAGGTGATATCATATAATCAAGAACCAATACTTTGAAGAAAGAAGAAGTCCTTACTTCATTGAAGGAGTTGGGGAAAAACAAGATTCCCAACTTTGACAGAGTAGACACTGACATATTTCAACAACTAATGCAGCAGTGGGGATACTCACTTATCTATTCCAAGAAATTTGGAACACAGCTACCTGGCTAACTGACTGGAAGAGATCCATATTTGTGCACATTCCAAAGAAGGATGACCCAACAAAATATGGAAATTATTGAGCAGTATCATGCAAGTAATATTTTGCTGAAGAAAATTCAAAAATGGTTGCAGCATTACATTGACAGAGAGCTATAAGAAATTCAAGCTGGATTTAGCAGAGGACATGAACAAGGGATACCATTGTTGATGCCAGCTGGATCTTGGCTGAAAACAAAGAATACTGAAAAATGTTTACCTGTTTTTTATTGACTATACATAGGCATATACAGTGTGGTCATAAAAAATTATGGACAACATTTGTGAAGAGTGGGTATTCCAGAACACTTAACTGTGCTCCAGAAGAACCTGTACATAGACCACGAGGTGGGCATTTGAACAGAATAAGGGGAGACTAATGGTTTAAAGTCAGGAAGAGTGTATGTCAGGGTTGTATGATTTTCCCATACTTATTTAATCAGCATGCTGAGCAAATAATCCCAAAAGTCAGACTATGTGAAGAATGTGGTATCCTGAGTTGAGGAAGAACAATTAACAACCTGCCATGTGCAGATGACAAAATCGTGTTTGCTGAAAGTGAAGATGACTTGAAGCACTTACTGGTAAAGATCAAAGACTACAGCCTTCAGTATGAATTACACTTCAACGTAAAGAAAACAAAAATTCTCACAACTGGAACAATAATAAACATAATCAACATTGTGATGAATAGAGACATGATTAGAGTTCTAGAGACTGCATTTTATTTGGATCCACAAGGAAACCCATCGAAGCAGCAGTCAAGACATCAGAAGACATGTTGCATTGGGCAAATCTGCTCCAAAAGGTCTCTTTAAATTGCTAAGGGTGCAGATGTCACTTTGAAGACTAAGGTGAACCTGACCCAAACCATGGTATTTTCAATAGCTTCATATGCATGTGAAATCTAGAAAGTGAATAAGTAAGACTGAAGAAGAGTTGATGCCTTTGAATTATGGTTGGTGTTGGTGAAGACTACTGGAAATATCATGGACTGCCAGAAGAATGAACAAATCTGTCTTGGAAGAAGTACAGCCTGAGTACTCAGAAGAGAGATTGGCTAGACTTTGTCTCACCTAATTTGTTTATATTGTCAAAAGGGACCATTCCCTGGAGAGGATATCATGCTTGGTAAAGTGGAGGGTAAGTGCAAAATGGGAAGACCCTCAACAAGATGGACTGACACAGTAACTGCAATGATGGGTTCAAGCATAGCACATATTTTGAGAATGGTGGAGCACAGGCAGTGTTTCTTTCTGTTGTACATAGGGTCACTATGAATGGAAGCTGACTTGATGACACCTAACAATAACAATGAGCGAGAAACATTTGGACAGCACAAAACAACAACAAGAACAGGTCTATCCAAGTGTTGTGCCCACACTACCAACTAGCTGTTGCCACATCTCTGCTGTAACTATGCCTCAATTGCAGACTGACAGTTATGAGGAATGGATCCTTATATATCTATTCAAGAAAAAGGAGTGTGAATCCTTCTCTTACATTGTTTACTCCAGAAAAAATGAAATTGGACCAGGAAAAAAAAAGTAAAAAAGATGAAACCCTTCGATTAAATTTAAATATTTGTGAAGAAAGACAGTGTGCAGTTTAATAAGGTGAATTATTTCAAATTATTTATGAAATGGTTACATGCATTGTTCTTATTAGAATGTTTAAAGATTTAATTTTTTCTATGTCATCTTCCTTTAGAGTGAGCCATAATTAAGTGGGATTTTTCTTAATTAAGGTTAGTAAAAGCAAAGTATAGCAACTTAGTTTTACCTCAATCCATAACCTTGGAAGCAATTGAGAATATGTTTGTCCTCTGTCATTAATATAATAAATTGCATGCTTAATTATAAATGAAGATATAAATTGTGAAATATTAATTCTATCAAGAAATGGTTATTAATGGTATTTGATTCTGATATATTCATGTCTGAAACACTGGATTTAAAATTGGTAAAAAAAAATAATGTGACTATGAATAAAAAATAACTCATTCTTTAAATGGATAAGAGTACATACAAAGGGTAACGAAAAGAAAAAAAAAGAAACGATTAAAGTGGAATTGTCATTATAAAATATAACCACTATTAAAAGGCACCTTAACATAACTAGCCATTTCTCCATTAGAAATCAAGAATCTTATTCTTAGCCTTTAGATAAGAAAAAGAACTCCAGTGATAAAGATAAATGGACCTTGCTCTGTGGCCCCTTTGAGAGAAGTGTTCTAAATGAAGTAGTTCTGGTGTGGTGAATTGTGATTGCTTTTCATATTTCCAAGCAGGCCAGAAGCATCTGGAAATCTAATTCCCTAAACATTTTTCTGTGCTGCCTTTAAACAGAATAGAAAAATGATGAAGCAGATAAACATCTGCCAGTTACTGAAAACCAATACAGTCTTCAATAGGGCATTATCCTTGTGCTCAGAAAGTATTTACTAAATGTCTATTTTGTAAGGACCCGTGGTAGCACAATGATTAAGTGCTCAGTTGCTAACTAAAAGATTGGTGGTGTGAATCCACCAGCTGCTCTGTGGGAGAAAGATATGGTGGTCTACTTCCTTAAAGGTTGTTTTTGTCGCTGTTATGTGCCATCGTCGGCCCCGACTCATAGCGACCCCTCCTTGGGTTTCCGAGGCAGTATCACTACGGAAGTAAGATTGCCCAACCTTCCTTCCGAAGAGTGGCTGGTGGGTTTGAACCGCCAGCCTTCTGGTTAGCAGTCAAGTGCTTTTAGCCACTATGCTACCAGAGCTCCTAAAGGTTGTTGTTGTTGTTATTTGCCATCGAGTAGGCCCCGACTCATAGTGACCCCTCCTTGGGTTTCCGAGGCAGTATCACTACGGAAGTAGGATTGCCCAACCTTCCTTCCGAGGAGTGGCTGGTGGGTTTGAACCGCCAGTCTTCTGGTTAGCAGTCAAGTGCCTTAGCCACTATGCTACCAGAGCTCCCTCCTAAAGGTTAAGACCGAGGAAATCCTATGGGGCAGTTCTACTCTTCTCTATAAGGTTGTTGTGAGTCAGAATCCATTGGATGGCAGGTTTTTGTTTTTTTTTGTTTTTTTTCAAACACATACAGTGAAGTTTGGAGACAAGTCTCACAAGCCTTAGTAATAAAAATCTAGAGATAGGAAGCTGATGTTCTGATAAAATATTGTAAAAAGACTAACTTTTGTGTTTGATGTGGTGAGAAATCACTTCATAAGCAAATGAAGGAGAATTTTGAATTATAGATAAGAAATTTACATTCTGTTCAAGAATAAATTGTGGAGTATTGAAGTTTATTTGATCAAATGAATAACATGCTGATTTTTAAGCTTTATAATAAATAATATATCTTCAGATTCTGTTCTTAACCACTATCAATAGGACCTGTTTGGGGATGGGAATGGTGGCTGTTGGAATTACATTCATAATGTTATTGGCCAGTGACCCTCCTTGTAAGGACTATAGTAAAATAATAAGAACACTCTATACAACTAGTGGGGCTGCACAAATGAAATGCAGTAAAATAGAGCATAAAGAGAATTCCTGTAGTATTTGTGACTTAGCGTCAAAGCAAAATAAGGCACCATGTGACAATGGTGAGAGCTCTGGTAGTGTAGTGCCTAAGGCACTTGACTGCTAACCAGAAGGCTGGCAGTTCAACCCCACCAGCCACTCCTCGAAAGGACAGTCGGGCAATCTACTTCCGTAGTGATACCGCCTCGGAAACCCAAGGAAGTGTCGCTATGAGTCCAATCGACTCCACGGTAGTGAGGTTTTTTTTTTTTTTTTTTTCTGTGACAATGCTTTTTGTTGTTTTTATGTGCCATCGAGTCGGACCCGACTCATAGCGACCCCTCCTTGGGTTGCCAATGGTATTGTGGATATATTAAAAAAAAAAAAAAAAGTAGTCCTCGTTTAGATTACATACTGAAATATTTATAGTTGAAACTTTTATGATGTATGGGACTTGTTTCAAAAGTAGCAATGTAGAAGTGAGATAGTACAATGAGAACAGTATACATGAAACAAAATTGAGCATAAATAATTGAATGATACTAGGTGATGTGAACTTTCTGACACCGTCAGAAAGGGTGACACCAAAATGGTCCCAGGGTCTGTGGCTATAGCTACAGGCAGCTCTAGTAGCTGGAAGGGGAGGGCAGTCACTAGCCTTGGCGTCACTCATCACCCAGTGTGGTAATGCCCCCCTACCGCCACCACCCCTCTCTTCACCTACCAGTCAGGGTGCTGGAGGGCAGGCTGCGGAGACCGCCATTGGGTGGAGAGGAGAGCCTTGGCCAGTCGGAGAAGGGAGGAGCTCTGGGGGGCCACCAGGAGTGGGGCCTGGAGGGGCGACACTGTGGGCACTGTGCCAGCCCCCATGTGCGGGTGGGACCGACAGCTCCACCTATGGGTTCCCTGCTGGCCCTGCCCACATGTGTGTGCCATCAACCCTACTGATGGTACTGAGGCATCAATTAAGATTGTTTTCTCGACTTTTATATTTCTGGGGAAAAAAAAATTAGTACTAGATAAATGAAAGAAAATAATATATTTCTACTGCAAGCCCAACGTCAATCTCAGGTCTTACCTTCTAATACAAAGCGACTGTTCCAGAACACAGCTACTAATGAAATGAATGTATAACATATTGCATATTATATGGTATATTGCATTGTAATGTATCTTTTTTCTTTACAAAATACTATGGAAACATCTCCATGTTAAATATAACTTTCTGAAGTATTATTTCAATGGATTTATTAATTTATGGAATTTTCATAGTTATATGAAATCATTAATTATTATACATCAGTGTTTCTAGAGTTCACTATTATGAACAACAATGCAATGAACAACATTATCTCAAAAATATTTGAAGAATCACCTTATCTCTGCTCATATGTGCACACATTAAGTTTTAGTAAAAGTTTACAGAAGCCCTTTTGAGATATAACAGAAGTTTATATGTCTACCAGTGATATCTTACCATTCTTTTAAACAGTCTTAAAAAAATACAGTATAATATATACATATATATATATATATATATATATTTGTATTTTTAACTGGAAGAAAAAAAATTCCTCTGGACTTGTAAACAACAGTATAGCTCATATTTAGCTTACATCCAATTGGATATTATCCTTAAAATTTAAAACAAAGTTTTATTTTGTAGCATACGTGGGGCTGCCTTGTAACCATGCAACAATAGCTAATATATATTGCTGCTTTATGTTGTGACAAGATCCCTGGGAGGTGCAAGCATTTTCAGATTGTCTGTTATCCTAAAAGTTGGTGGCTTAAATCCATCCTGATTTGCTGTGGGAGAAAACCCTGGCAATAAGCTTCTATAAAGATTACAGCCAAGAAAACCTGTGGAGAATTTCTACTCTATAATACATGGGGTCTCCTTGAGTCAGGATATATTGCATGGAGAAGTGTGTGTGTGTTTATGCACACACATGCACATATGTATGTATATATACACATACACATATATGTATATACATACATATATATGTATATATATATGTATTTTGATATGTTATGACAGTTACATTATTAGCACTAAATATTTACTAATGCATTTAGTCTTAATGTTGGATATGCAATATGCATTTGAAGTATTTAATACTATGTTATACATCTTATCAGAGAATTTGCAATATGCATTTGCAAGACTTAATACTGTTTGTTCTGGTTACCTAGTGCTGCTCTGATAAGAATATACTACAAATGGGATGACTTTTTTTTTTTTAAATTTTATTTTGATTTGGGTGAAGATTTACAGAGTAAATTCACTTTTCATACAGCAGTTCACATAATATACTTTGTCTCATGTCATTGACCAAAATTTACAATGCAACAGCTCCCCTCCCACTTCCTCCCCCTAGTTACCTCTTCCCAGTGTCCATCCCTCCATACTCTTCTGCGCCCTGAGCTGTCTCCCTGTGTATAAGCAGCCCTTCCTTCTCCCATGGTTGTTCTCTCCAGGGCGTGTGTCTACTTGAGGTAAATGTTTAACTCACATGCCTGTACTTTGTTTGGCTGGAAACCACAGGTGTGGCTTCAATTCCAGACCTGCAGGGCAGCTAGGGGCCATAGTCTCAGTGGTCCCACCAGGCTCTATTAAATGGGATGGCTTTAACAAACAGGAGTTATTCTTACAAGTTGGAGTCTTTAAGTCCAAGTTCAAAGTGCCAGGCTCTAGAGGCTGGGTCAAAGCCCCTCAACCTTGGGGTCCAGCTCTGCCTCCTGTCCCAGCCCAACTGGAGCTAGAGGCATTTCCTCACTCAGACAGCTGGTGGCTGCTGAGATGGAAAAACCCAAGGTTAACCAGTAAAAGGCACAGTACTGATGTTACCAAACCACACGACAGGCCATTAATTCAAGTCCATTGTAAGTCCCAAGGCTGGCAGAGCATAGCAGGCTACTGAGCAATGACTCCGGTACATGCAGGGTCCAAGCGTCCCGTAGGCTAGAGACCATGCCAAGGCTTCCCCTTATATCAGGAAGCAGGCCATATCCCAAAGGAAGCTACTTAGCTGCTTGGGGTAGATCCCACCATGGAGTTAATTGCCAGTCTCATCATGGGGAATAACTACCACCAGCTACCCAGCCACTCAACCAGGCCCAGCCAAGTTGACACAAAAACATAACCACCACACTGTTTATGTTCATGTAATACTATTTTATCTTCCTTTCTAATGTAAGGAAAACTTACATTAGAGGCAATCATGAGTTAAGTACAACCACTCCTCACTTATCAACATGGTTAGGTTCCAAAGACCAGGTCATTATGCAAAAATCAGTGTTCTGTGAAAATGGAGGATGACCACATAAGATCACAAAGTGGAAGATGGCCATTACCATTGTATAATGGCCAAATCACACCATTACATAACTACCAAGTCACTGTGAATCATGGCTCAGCCAAGTTGACATATACCTTAACCATAAGCCAAGATTACTCTCTCCTTGCATGCCAACATCCGTTACTGCAAGATGTACATCTTTATTGCACAAAATAGTCAAATAGTAAATCTTTTACTATTGTTGTGCATATGAAATATGAAATAAGAAGATATTAGATAAGTGAGCAATAGGTGTAACTCACTCAATGGTACACCTTTTTCTTGTTCTTGCATTGTTGTTTGGATCCCAGGCAGTGAGCCATTCGGGTTCTTGCTATTTTTCCATTGTTGTTGTTGTTGTTAGGTGCCGTTGAGTCATCTCTGACTCATAGCGACCCAGCATACAGCAGAATGAAGCACGGCCCAGTTGTGTGCCATCCTCACAATTCTTGCTACGCTTGAACCAATTTTTGCAGCCACTACGTCAACCCAGTTTGGTGAGGCTCTTCCCCTTTCTCACTGACCTCCTACTTTACCAAGCAAGATATTGTTCTCCCAGGAATGGTCCCTTCTAACAACATGGCCAAAGTAGGTGAGTAGAAGTCTGGCCATTCTTGTTTCCAAAGAGTATGACTCTACCATTATTGAAAAAACTTAAATCCCTACACCTGATGTGTAGTAAGTAGACAAGGTGTTATTACAGAATGATCATCAGCAGTCTGTGTCATGTTTAAACTCTGTATTACTGTGGAGAGTTAAAATTTCTTTAATAAGAAAAATAGAGTGAACAAGGCAGATGGAAGTCACCTATTTTTTATGTTGTGGCAGCAAATTATTGACTTTTGCTGAGAGTGAAAAAGAGAGAGTTGACTTGAGAGGAAACTTGATATTAAAGTCAGCGTAGCTGAGGGGAGAATGAAACGTGGTGTTTGGAAGACATGAGAGTCACCATGAAAGCGAAACAAAAATTTCAATTTAGTATATAAGTAAATAAGAGTAAGAAGGAGCACCTTTTAGAGCTACTCTATAACAATATCTACTTTACGATGTGATATAAAGCATTTTCATCTTAAGACCTGTCAAATGCAGTTAGAGCCTGAGGAAGCCCAATTATTTTTCTGTAATGTAGTGTCACCTGCTGAGGCAAAGATGCTGAGGACAGGCTATAGTAAAATTACAATGCACATTAAAGGTACATTAGAAACAAATGGACAATGATATATGTGTATCAAAGGTAATTAAGCATTACACAGCAGTCATTGTTTGAAATGGAATGGCACTTTATTTCCCAATATAAAATTTTACTGAACTATAATCCAGATAGGTACTAGGACATTAAGTTTAAAGTTGTCTTAAACTGTGATTGAATGGGAAACGCTCAATACAGTTTTAGAAACCATTAAAAATATAAAGTAGGCGATTTTATTCCACCTTCAATATGGTCTCTTTAGAAAATGGAATATACAGTCAAAGGTGTGTAGGCTGTTACCTTATAGATAGAAAATGATATTAACAGTTCAATTATGGTAACATTTTACTACAACAGAAATAGGGATAATATAGGTGTTTTTTTTTTTTTTTTTTTTCAACTTGATCATGGTACAATTTTCATTCAATAAGATGCACATATTTAAAATACAAATTAACTGAGCTTTGATAGATAGCAAACCAATCCAAACCCAATCCATGGAGCCAATTCAGACTCATAGCTACCCTATAGGGCAGAGCTGAACTGCCCCATAGATTTTCCAAGGCAGTACATCTTTATGGAAGCAGAATGCCTCATCTTTCTACCGCAAAGCCATTAATTCAAGTTAATGGGTTGGAACTGCCCCCTTTTTGGTTATCAGATGAACGTTCAGCTACTGCACCAGCAGAGCTCCCCGGACAGATGTAGACATCGTGGAGATCACCATAATGAATATATCAAACATTTACATCATATCCTAAAGGTTTCTGGGCCCATTTGAAATCCATTCCTTATGCCATCCCCAATTCATGATCAACCAGTTGAATGGTAGAATAACGAGTTACTCTTTTATTTCTGGGTTCTTTCATACAACATAATGAAACAGCAAATTGTTTTCCTACTGTTTCTCATTGCAAAAAGGACCTGGGAGTGGCATCTTCTGACCTCCTCTAACTTCAGGAGGGAGAGACAGTGTCGCCACCAGCAGCCTACCTAAGACTTGTTCCTATCAGGCCAGAAATGCACTACCCTGCAGCCTTTTTACCATTTCTGACACCAACTGTCCCTCCAACAACACTCACTACTTCTGTTGGGTTTGGTAATTCATTGCAATAGCCACAAAGAACTGAGACAGTAGTCATGATTATAGGATTTATTAGGGAAGTAACAGGCTACAATTCAGGTTCAGGAATTTCCTCAGGACACAATTCTTTGATCAGGACAATCTCCCCTCTGCTACGTCCCAAGGCATGCCACCCTGGCCTTTGGCCTCTAGGCCTGGCCTCTGTCTGCTCTAGTTAAGTGTTACAGAGCTCTAGGTGCACCCACTCTGCCAGCAAGCCTCCTTCCCAAAGGCACTCTGCTTTCTTGATCCGTGGTCTGGCAAGCCCACTGCCCTGTCTCCTGTTTCTTGGTTCCACTGCAGTCTTCTTGGCTGGTTGTCACTGCCTTCTTTCTTGCAAGGAGGTCCAGCGCAGGGATCTCGGGTCCAAAGATGAGTTCCATTCCACCTCTGTCTCTTCTCTCTTGCTGGCAGTGAGATCCCCCTTTCTGCCGTTAGGGGGGGCTCATTTGAAGGCTAATAGAATGACAAAGCTAACCAATCCCTACATTAGATTTCCATACACCTTATTTCTATGGTCCCATCCCCACAAGGGTGCCCTGTACCTAATTTACATTACTAACAAGCTCTACGGTCCCTTTGGTGATCCATGAGGCACAACACATTTGCATAATTACACAGTCATCTGGTGGGATTCACAAAGACCAGAGCTAGCAGAGCCATAGTGGGGAATTCACTGCATCACACTCACCTTGGGGCTTCCAGACCCTGCCTGACACTCCTGAAAGCTACCTTACCCTTTGTCCCCTCACACTCCTTCTGAATCTCAAAACAGGGAAGAAATCCAAGGCACTAACAGAATAAACATACACCTCTTTATTTATTAAACAATGTTATTCATTAATGGGAGCTCTGATAGTGTAGTGCCTAAGGCACTTGACTGCTAACCAAAAGGCTGGAGGTTCAAACCCAGCAGCCACTCCTTGGAAGTAAGGTTGGGGAATCTACTTCCATTGTGATACTGCCTTGGAAGCCCAAGGAGGGGTTGCTATGAGTCCGGTCCGACTCGAAGGCACATAACAACAACAACAAAAACAACAACAGTTCATTAATAGTCTTTTATATGTATATTTTAACAACTCATTTTTCAAATCATTCCTTGCCATTAGGGTGGTTTATGATTGTATATACAAACCTTTTCTAGTGTGACTTAAGTAAATTTAATATTCTTAAAATTTTATATATTATTTAATTTTACTTGCACTTAGTAATCATATCTAAATTATACAAAATAGTCTGGGCTAACAGGAAAGAGGCAAAAATGCTAAACAATTATATGTACTGAAAACCATTTATTTTCTCTTAAATTTGTACAGTGATACATTTGTCATTTAAAAATAGCCAGCTATTAAAGTAGATACAAGATTTTTTTAAATAAAACCTATATATTGATATTGTATGTCTGTTGATCAATTATATTCTACAATTTTAAGCTAATTTTTAATCACTTAGGTGAACTTCTCTCTCTCTCTCTCTCTCTCTCTTTTCATTGACAAGACCAACAATGAAAAAGGGTAAGGATCCAGGCTTGTTCTAAAACAACTATGATCTTTTACAGAAATGCCTTACAGTTACTTAAAAATATTTAATGGATATACCTGATCTTAGCACATGTTTTCACTATTCCAGGTATACATTTAACTCATTAACTTCTGCTTCATCCTCTTGAATTATGAAGGCAAAAATTCTTGGTATGATCCTGTTTATACAATAAAATAATAAAATTGTTAAGGGCATAGCAGGGTGGGAGAGGGTAGGGAGAGCGTATCTCACAAGAAGCTTTCCTTCCCACCTTCTTGGTTATTTCTGAATTAGGTAGAGGATAGGTGCTCTGCTGGCATAGTGGGTAGGACACTTGGCTGCTCACCAGAAGTTTGGAGGTTCAAACCTGCCAGCTGCTCCATGGGAGGAGGGAGGGTGAGGCTGTCTGTTTCTGGAAAGATTTACAGCCTTGGAAATCCAATGGGGGTCACTGTCAGTCAGTATTGACTCAATGGCTGTGAGTTTGGTTGGATTGAAGTAAAAAAATATTACAAAGTATTAATCAGAGAGACAATGTAATTTTAGCACTGACAATCTTAGAGATGATGTAGTCAATTTCCTCAATTTGTATTAGTAAGTTCCAGAAATGTGATAAGAGTTTAAACTTTCTGATATCTAGTCTAATTTCTTCTTCGTTTTTTTTTTTTTTTTTTTTTCCTGAAGTTCATACACTTTCAAACTTCTGAGTATAGATGAGTGAATCTGGCATCAGAAATGTAAAAAGTTAACATTAAAGGCTAGTACATTCAGTCATTCATCTTCTAAGACTTACATCTTGCAGGAATATGTACAGAATATTAGCATTCAGTAAGCATCTGCATGTTAGTATTATCTCGGTCTACCTGCTGAAAGATCAATTTATTATTACTTTGGTAAGTTGCATATATATATATATATATATATATCTGGTAGCATAGTGCCTAAGGCCCTTGACTGCTAACCA
>NW_006922071.1:1696882-1732321 GCF_000298275.1 Orycteropus afer afer | reverse complement strand
ACTTCCGTAGTGATACTGCCTCGGAAACCCAAGGAGGGGTCGCTATGAGTCGGGGCCGACTCGATGGCACATAACAACAACAACAACAACTGCGTTATTCAGGGAGCGCTGATGGTGCAGTGGCTACGGTATTTGGCTGCTAGTCAAACGTTAAGCAGGTGAACCCACCAGCAGCTCTCGTCTGTTTCCATAAGATTTGCAGCCTTGGAAACCCTGTGGGACAATTCTACTCTGTCCTATGTGGTCTCTATAAATGGGCATCAACCTAACAGCTATGGCAGTTTGCATTAGTGGGAATATGATCTTTTTTTCAATTATAAAACACAAAATTTTAAAATCTATAAACTACATTTATTGCAAGTAATTAAAACTAGGTGATATTCTTATTTGGAAAGCATTTTTTTTTCTTTTTTGTCTTAATGTTTGGGAATTTCTAGGTGTGGAATTATGATCTCTTTTTACCAGTAAATTTACTTGAGTTTTAATTCTGGTTCTACCATTTATGGCTGTGTGGCATGAAAAATATACTTAACTACTCAGAGTCTCAGTTTAATTACTAAAAATAAAGGGAAAGATAATCCTCAGAAGGAAGGTTGGGCAATCCTACTTCCATAGTGACACTGCCTTGGAAACCCAAGGAGGGGTCGCTATGAGTCGGGGCTGACTCAACGGCAAATAACAACAACAACAAAATAATGTCTGCTAATAGGGATTGTTATTATTCATTAATATTTTCTACAACTGAAGTCTTCACATATACACATTAAAAAAAAAAGAAAAGAAAACATTTCCATAGAGTAGATTCTGATACATAGTGACCTCCTTTGGTGTCCTAAGCTGTAAATGTTTATGGAAGCAGACTGCCCTTTCTTCTGCAGAATGGCTGGTGGGTTCAAACCACCAACCTTTTGGCTAGCAGCCAAATGCCTTAACCGCTACACCATCAGAACTCCTTATATGACACATAGCAAGCATTTAATATTTGTTGTTGTTGTTATTTGCCGTCGGGTCGGCCCCAACTCATAGCGACCCCTTCTTGGGTTTCCCAGGCAGTATCACTACAGAAGTAGGATTGCCCAACCTTCCTTCCCATGAGTGGCTGGTGGGTTTGAACCGCCAGCCTTCTGGTTAGCAGTCAAGTGCCTTAGGCACTATGCTACTAGAGCTCCTAGGGAGCATTTAATATTTAGCACCTATTTTAATATATATATTATAAGCTATGGTGGCATAGTGGGTAAGGCATTTGGCTGCTAGGCAAAAGGTCTGTGGTTCGAACCCACCAGCTGCTACATGGAAGACAGATGAGACACTCTACTTCTGTAAAGATTTACAGCTTTGGAAACCCAGTGGAGGTTGCTATTAGTTGGAATCTACTCTATGGCAGTGATTTGGGCTTTTGGTTTTCATTACAATCCAATAAGGTCTCTGGGTGGCATAAATAGTTTGCATTTGAGCCCTAACATACGACTCAAATCCACAGAGTTGTACCTTAGAAGAAAGACGTCTGGGTTTGCTCCTATGAAGATCGTGTTGTTATGCTCCAAGGTGGTTCTGACTCACAGTGAGCCTGTGCACAACAGAACGAAACACCGCCTGGCCCTGCACCCCCCTCACAGCCATTGCTGTGTTTCAGCTCACAGTTGCTGCCACTTTGTCAATCCCTCTCATTCAGGGTCATCCTCTCATTTTCTGACCGTCTACTTTTCCCAGCAGGATGTCTTTCTCCAGATACTGCCATCCCCCCCGCCCCTCAACTTGTCCCAAGTAAGCACTGTGAAGTCTTGCCATTTAGTGTTTAAGGAGCATTCTAGCTGTACTTCCTCCAGGACGGGTTTGTTCCTTCTTCTAGTAGTCCATATATTCAATAATCTTCACCAACACTGTAGAGATTACAGCTGTGAAAACCCATGGAGTATTTCTACCCCGTAACATGGAGTGGCATCAGGATTGGAGGAAGAATCATTAACAGCTTGTGACATGCTAATGACACAACTGTGCTTGCTGAAAATGAGGATGACTTGAAGCACTTACTGATAAAGGTTGAAGAACAGTCTGTAGTATGGATTACATCTCAATATAAAGAAAACAAAAATCCTCACAACCGGACCTATAAGCAGCATCCGATAAATGGAGAAAAGATTGAAGTTGTCAAAGACTTCACATTGCTTGGTTCTACAATCAACGCTGATGGAAGCAGCATTTGGTACATCAGATGACGTATAGCACTGGGCAAGTCTGTTACAAAGGACCTCTTTCAAGTGCTGAAGAGCAAAGATGTCTCCAGGAGGACTAAGGTGTGCCTGACACAAGCCTGGTATTTTCAATCGCCTCATATGTGAGAGCTGGACAATGAGTGAGGAAGACCAAAGAAGAGTTGATGCTTTTGAGCTGTGGTGTTGGTGAAGAATACTGAAAGTACCATGGACTGCTAGAAGAATTAACAGGTCTGTCATGGAGGAAGTGCAGCCAGAATGCTCCTTGTAGGTGAGAATGGCCAGACTTCATCTCACCTACTTTGGTCATGTTGTCAGAAGGGACCATTCCCTGGAGAAGGATGCTATGCTTGGTAAGGTGGAAGGTCCACAAAGGAGGGGAAGGCTCTTGACGAGATGGTTTGATATAGTGGCTGCCACAATAGGCTCAGGTATAACAGGGACTTTGGAACTGTCATGGGACCAGGCAGTGTTTTGTTCTGCTGTGCATAGGGTCGCTGTGAGTTGGAGATGACTTGACGGCACCTGACATAACAACATATGGAGTCGCCACTTGATGTCATTGGATTTTTGTATTATAATTACTTCTCTCCACACACATAAAATAGTCATATTTTGCTTAGTTCCAGCTATGTGTGCTTCCACATAAAAGTGATTATTGGTCCAACATAGCTTTGGAAAACAATGCTGAAGAGTCACTCATACTCTTTATAGAAAAGATTTACAGTGAAAGACTCTTGGATTCTATGAACAGAAAGACTGGTTAATTGAAATACCTCTTCTATGGGATTTGAAGTATGCTAGGATTCCCAGGTGGAAACTATTTAATTAGACACAATGTGAACTTAGCGTGTACTTCTAATTGATGAGAATAATTACTGTTGGGTGGGGTTCGTGAAAAATACACATTCAAAAAGAAGTCACTATTTAGCAAGATCCTCAGAATGAGACTTACATCAATGCGGAAACATAGTACTTTAAGGACATTCCCATGTAAACATGGGGATCTTGGTCCAGGAGATTTTCATTTCCAAGTGCTGGGTGAAAGAGTAGTTGGGGTCCACTGAAAAGAAATAAGCAGTCATATTCCCTTTTACTATTTATGCTCCAGATGCTTCAGTTACGATTTTCAAAGCCTCTTTTCCACTGGGACACTTTAATGTCAGTCTATGATTGTATAATGGGTGTCCTGTTTAGCCGCAGCAGAAGTCGCCCGCCCTCTTTGGTGGGTGTTGACGGGGATTCTTTGCCTGCAGTTCTCGCCCTCCACCAGCTGAGGGAGCAGGAGACCTCCTCTGCACCTCACCCGGAGCAGCCCTTCCTCCTGAAGCTTTTCAGGGTGCCTTTCCCTTTTAGGTTCAAGGATCTGCCCTAATTACAGAACTCAATCACACGAGTTTTATTTTCTGCAAAAAAGTTCCATCAAAGAGATTATATTTTAATGAGATATGCTTTATGAAATTCCCTCGGGGCTATATAAGGCAAAGAAATTCTCTGTTATATCGAGAGAATGTTTGTGCATTCCGTTACTGAAATTTGACTTTTTAAAGATACATGTCAAGATATCATTGCAAATATAGTCTCTCTCGCTCTGTCTCTCACATACACATGCAAACGCGCATGCATACTTTGGGCAACCCTCTGTTGAAATGTGAAGATGTACGTAAAAATATCCATGTCAAGATAGTTTCTCCCTCTCTCACACGCACACATGCACACGTACAAACACACAACACCTACCCAAGTGCACACGCACGCACGCACGTGCACACATTGAAGGAATGCCATATGTCCCAAGTGAGAATGACTTGGAAAAACAGAAGCCTGAACACATCACAGTATCACTGCGCCAGGACATTCGTCAGTTTTCTCCCTGGCAATGAGATTTTTCTCACCCTCAAGACATGCAAATGACTTTTTCATCTGTTCTTTTTATGTTATTTGCATAATTTTCTCCTATAAAAGTGAGAGCTGTCAAAATTAACCATTTGGGGCTTCGCCTTTTAGTTAAGTGACCTTTCGGGGAGAATAGGTCTCTTCAGGGAACTGGTTAACTTTTGATGTGGAGGCTGGGAGAGAGCTGTTCAGGTGGTCAGCAGCAGAAACAACGGGCGAGGGATGGACAGCAGCTGCTTGTTAATGGCACAAGGCTCCATTTTAAAAGTTGCTTGACATTTTGGATCCTCTCATGCCTTCGTTTATTTTTGTTTTGGTAAATCATCCTATCAACAGAGAATAGAAGAAAAATTCAGTTAGATGAAATGTACTCTCCCTACGTATCTCACTCAGGTTAATAGTATGGTGCAAACAGTTTTGCAAGTGTTGTGCTAATTTAAAACGCTCTTTGAAAAAGCGTGCAAGCAATGCTTAGTTCTCCACGCCATAGTTTGTGTGCTTGTGTCTGTGGGGGACCACACACACACACACACACACACACACACTTACACTTATTTACTAAAAAATTCATTTTACTTAGGAAAAAGAAAAAAAAAAAAAAATGAAGTCTGTACCAGGCTAGGGTCAAAGCCAAGTGCAGCTATCTATTTTATCACCTTGCTTTAAACATGTTTCATCTTTAGGCTTGTCTTACAGATCAGTTCTATCAGTCTCTTAATTGCTTCACCTTACCTGAGAGCTAACTCCAACGCACCTGGAACCCAGCAAGGAAAGGGCATTTGTTTAAGTCTTTCAATGGCTATAACAGTGGGGCTAATCGTGCAAATTATAGCCCTACTTGTACTCCATCCGTTAGACTGGAAAAGGCAGGATTCCCACGTGGCCCTAGTGCCTTTTCCAATTCCCAGGAGAGCCACCGAGACTCCCTGCGTGTTGCTTGCACACAGGGAGAGTTCCCTGCTAATCAGGTCAATGATTATCGCCCAGCTCCCGGGACATGACAGGAGCCTATCACGGCAGCCTGGGAGCTTCCAAACGGAGCACACTCCTGGAGTATCTCTCGTTCAGAAACCTCGCTCAGTCCTCATTTACTCCCTGGGAACCTCTGAGGATTTCAGCTTCTGTTTTTCTCCCCTTAGACAGTGAGGAACTCAACATAAACAGCGAGAAGAAGCCCACTATGCAGCTACCCGGAGGGTGTTGATTGAAAACTTCGATCTCCCCACCCCATTCACGGTTGATTTGACTGATTTCTCATCTCCTTCACAGAGAATATTTCAATTAAGGTAAGTGCTGCTTTATCTGGGTGACTGCATCGCACTGAATTTCTGCATTGAAAGTTCTAAATGACTAAACTGACATTCTGCACTGCAGCAAGTGACTGTTTATGTCAGGAAAAGGCTTAGTTTATAAGCAAGTGTCCTAGAATGCAAACCGGCGTTGGGGGATAATGGCATTTCCAGGCAATTTCTTATGAAATATCATCCTTTGGACTAGAAGCATAGAAAAATAAAGGGGACTAAGAAAAGAGGGTTAATTTCTCATTTCACCTTTTTAATAATCTGTTTAGAGGACTGTGCAGTAGGAAGGTAACTTGATTTTGATTTAAGTGTTTTATGGACACCTTATGAGAAATGACCAGACTCTAAAAGGTTCAAAGTTAAAATCAATGGAAAAATCATTGAAAAGGAGGGTTGAAATTGTGTGTCATTTCTACTTTAGCAATGTTCCTGAGCTACCTCTGGGTTTAAGGATTTAATGTTAAATTCCAGAATGTTTTAACCGTGTCCATTTAGGAAGTAAGATTTAAATTATAGAGTTTGGGATGTAACTTTCAAGAACAATTAACTCAGAAGAATGATGAGATTGTCGATCTAATTTATAGTCCTTATCTTATACGGGAGAGATGGATTGCTTTGATAAGATAGATAATAAAAAAAGAAAGTGGAGGAAAAAAAGAAAAGCTTCCAAAAATGCTTCTTTCTGAAAGTAGAGTTGTTTGATCATGTTTAAGGTTGTGGGTTTCCTCAGTGAAGTCTTGGGCTTGATGTTCGAAGTTGCTCTTTGTTATAAAACCAATAGTGAATTGAGTTTGAACTTGCATCTTATAAATAATTTAAGGCTATTATCTAGTTAACTAGTATGTATCATTTTTTAAATATATATCCATTTTTCTTCTAAATTTGTTGAATGTATCTAGAAAAATAATGTAGGTGACTTTTCCAAAGTTTGATTTAATTTATCTAAACTTTTTTCCCTACTACTTTCCTTTGCATATATGTCAAAATAATCTGAAGGTTTTAGCCCACATTATGGTAAATTTCTATGTAAACATGAACGATAAACTGATTCAATCAAACTAGTTACACATGACCTATTGATCAACACTCAAAGCACCTGTAGACACAACCACTCATCTAATTATAGAGTACTTAAACTTTAAAATGATTGTCCAAAATGGAAATAAAGTTTTAAAATATAATTACATGTTGTTATGGGCTAACTTTCATAAAAATAAATTTAAATAATTTATATACAAAGGTACAATGTGAACATCAAGCTGCCTTTATGCAAAGATTTATAATGATGTTTTAAATGTATTGTCTAGAGTGAGCACTCCTATTTCATGAAATGTTGGTTCCACTTTGTTTCTATGTATACTCTGAGATGGGACATTGTGCATCGATGTCAGAACACTGCTTGTATTAATCGGCTATGCTTTGGAGGTTCTCTGGAGAGGTTTTCCGAGTGATGATATTATTGCCCAGCCCATAGGAATAAAATATTTCCAGGAGTCCCATAGGCACTGATGTGTACTTGCTGGTTATCTGTATATGTTTAGTTAAAGCCTGAAGACATTTACCTAGCTCTGTTGCACTGAGTCTCTGTCTGTGTTCTCTAGGGAAAAGGTTTCTTGATTGACTCAAAGATATCTGAGAGAAGAGTGTGTTGACTATAATTAATGCCACTGGGTCTTTGGCTTTTTTTCTTTCTTATTTATTTATTTTTAAGCAGCCCTGACAAACAAAAAGAGTCACTATTAATCAAATAGAGCCACGCTTATTAGTAACAAACTGTACATTGCTGTGGACGTCATCTACCATAGGCTGTGTCCTGTGCCAAGTTCAAAACCGATAGAGCAGTACACCAATGAACTATGAAAGGATGTGTTTAAATAATGTCTGTGACTAATGAAGGTTGTGTTTAGTGTGTAATGAGATGTTTACATTTAAAAAGTAAAGGCAGTTGTAGTTCTTATCTGAAAGTGTATACTTAAAGTTTGTAGAGGGCTTGGTTGCTGCTGCTGCTACTGTTATCTTAGTTCTCATCACACAAATTGATAAGAGGATGGACTAAGCCTTGGGAAGAATTAGGAGGGTTTTATTTTTGATAGCACCAGTCTCTTCCATCAGACTGCCTTTTTCTTCCTTTCCTCCCTCCTTCCCTCCCTCCCTCCTTCCTTTTCTTTCTTTCTTTTCAATTATCATATTAACTCCAGTCATCACCGTAATTCTAAAGTCCATATTAAATACCTTTTTTTTTCCTTTTGTTTGAGTGTAATTTTATTCTTTCAGTGATATCAGAAAACTTCTGCGATAAATTTAGAGCAGGCAATTTGAAAAATTAAGCAAATTAAAATCAACTAAAACTTTATAAAACTTTCTTGAAAATTGACAACCTGCTCATGAATATGTGCTATTGTTTTTAATAAAAGACGATGGGGATAGATAGTGTCTTATTTATTCTGCAAGCCTCTGAAGAGCAGGAACATGGGGCATAAACTTTGCTCTCATGATTATATGATCATCAAATAAAAATGACACTGTGAAGCTTCTTTATGCCCATCATCCATATGAGAACACAAATGCTGGAGAGTTATAAAACTGGGCCAAGTCCACATCCTGATTAGTAGACCTATGGTTCAAACTCAGATCGGGCTGTTTTAATGCCATAGTTTACACTATGCGTGATGTTCCTGAACAATTTATACTATGATTAAGATTCTAACACTTATATTACCTTCAGAATAGTTTAATTCTTGGCTTAGTCAAAATAAATAATTTGGTCAATTCCATAATTACCCATTTTTGAAAGAAACGTTAACTTTTAGGTTCTGAAAAATATTAGGGTTCAGTTCTTCGCTTCAAGCTGATTCAGACTCCTACTGACAGAAAAGGCACCCCACTGTCTGTGTAATCAAGATTGAGCTTTAGTATCTTTAATGTACAGGCCGTCCCTGGGTCATGAACAAGATCTGTTCCTGTGTCTTTAATAATCTGTAGGTAAGTTGGACCAACTGTATGCAGTTCTTACTTAGCCTTACTTTCTTTAGTGCAAGAAGTGGCTTGAAGCTTTTTAATGATTTAAAAGCTGCATATGTAGCAAGTGAAGGTGAACTTGATGAAGAATTTGTTGTGAGAAGGGGTTGGTTCAGTTGGTTCAAGATGAGGGCAAATTTACATAACATTGAAGGGCAGGAAGGATTTGTGTGTAAATCGGATGTTCCTAACCTAGGGAATGCCTGTATATATCTTTCCAGGAGAGGTTGACTCACTCAGGTTAAATGAAATAAAATGTAGAGGTATAAATTCAATTCTTCTTATACAGAAATGAGATAAAAAGAATGAACAAAGGCAGTTACAGGGAACTCATATTAGTGGCAAAAGACATTCATGAGAAAAAAGACTAAGAAACAAAGAGTTGAAATTGAAAATTGAAAGGCATTCTTAAAAAAAAAAAAAAAGCAGTTGGAAATGTACAGGAATCTACCTGCTCTATTTCCTTTACATAATCCTCAGAAGGAATGTTGAGCAATCTGCTTCCACAGTGATACCATCTCAGAAACCCAAGGAGGAGTCGCTATGAGTCGGATCTTACTCCATGGCAGTGAGTTTGGTTTGGGTTTGATATGTGCACAAAGATTTGTTTGAGCTAATGATGCTGATATGGTGCCAGTATTTTCTAAACCAAAATGTCATCCATTTTTATGACAAAAAAGGAGAGATTTTATAATATTAGGGTTGACCTGAAAAATCTAATATGAATGGCTGTCATATCCAAACCAGATATGATAACTGAAAGTTAGTTTGCATGGCCATAAAATATTACAGTCACCATGTTCCCAAGTCTGTAAAAAGATGACATTGCACTAGTTGCTGCAAGTAATGTACTTAATGATGTTATGAAACATGGTCATATATTTCAGAAGTACATAAAAATATGACATATATATACACATACATACATATATATATATATACAAACATATAAATGTATGTGTGTGTGTGTATATATATATATATATATATAATATGTGTGTGCATATAATATATGTACCAAAACAAACAAAAAACTTTATATATATATATATATATATATATATATAAAATATGTGCGTGCATATAATATATGTACCAAAACAAACAAACAAAAAACTTCACTGCCGTGGAGTCAGTCTTGATTCAGAGACCCCTTCTAGGGTTTCCAAGGCTGTAAGTCTACGGCAGTAGATTGCCCAATCTTCCTTCCGAGGACTGGCTGGTGGGTTTGAACAGCCAGCCTTCTGGTTAGCAGTCAAATGCCTTAAACACCATGACACCAGAGCTACTTAATTGATGTAACAAAAAACAAACTCATTCCCTTCTAGTCAGATCTGACTCATATTGACCCCTCTTTGGGTCTCTGAGGCAGCATCACTACAGAAGTAGATTGTCCAACGTTCCTTTTGGGAAGTAGCAGGTGTGTTTGAACCACCAGCCTTCGTTAGCAGTCAAATGCCTTAGGCACTATGCCACCAGAGTTGAGATCCAATATATGTACAGCATACAAAATTTCCATCTTCTAGTCAGATTATTTTTCATTCCGGAGGATTTGTGGTAAAATGTTGGCATATCTGCTTAGATATTTTCAAAAACCAAACCAAAGTCACTGCCATAGAGTTGATTCCACTAATAGCGACCCCTCCTTGGGTTTCCAAGGCAGTATCACTATGGAAATAGATTGCCCAATCATCCTTCTAAGAAGTGCCTGGTGGATTTGAACTGCCAGCCTTCTGGCTAGCAGTCAAGTGCCTTAGGCATTATGCTACCAGAGCTCATAGATGATGTTTTTAAGACTACCGGAAGGACTAAATAGGTATGAGTTTGTGTGTGTATATTGCTGTCCCAGAAGAATGAATATGGTGTGTAAAAAACTGTATTGCAGAGGAGTTTCTTAAACTCTGAGAGCCCACAAGGTATAGATCCCCCCATGCGTCTCAGCCCACAGGACACAGGAGATTTGACCAAAGCTGAGTGCATCTAGATCAAAGACAGCCATCTCTAGAGTGGCCACCATGACTAGGTCGCCTTACAGAAGAAACTTACTGAAAAAAGGATGTTCTGTGTTAGATAACAAATCTCTGACTTGGAAACCTTTAATATAAAATATATTGTGGACAACCTGTACTTAGTGCAGGAGCAGAAATTAAGGAACAGATGGATACTGTAGTCTGTTTAAGGTATGAAGTTGTCAGGCAGGTGGATTACCCAATAAAGCAGTTGTAAAACTCACGTGAAATTATTCACTACATAATAGAAAATAAGCACTAGGAAACCTGTGCTTACTTGCTAGTGGGTACTCCATCCCTGTCAGGGATTGTAAATTTGAAAAGAGGCTTTGATTCCGTAGGAAGATGTGGGGTTGGGGAAGTGACAGATGCCAGCCATAACTAGAAGGAGAATCTTTGCTGTGGTGAAAGGAAAACAAAAAAGTGAACTTATTCACTACAGTTGAGTAAGAAAGCACAAGTAAGCCTGTACTTGCTTTGCTTCCTGTGTGATACCAGACACTATTGGCAGGAAAGAAAGAAGTTAATTGCTTCAGGTCAATTAAAAAAGCTACAGATTTACTGAATCACCATAGTGGCTAAACCCCAGTAGGAAGGAAATGTTCTCTCATGTCAGAGCAATGAGGCTGTTTTACCCTGGGTGATATTCCAACACACTATGAGTCGGAGTCAACACACAGGCACATAACAACAACAACATGCAGTGCTGTGATTTCTCCCCATTTCCCTCGTTTTTCTCTGTGGTTTGGATCCCAATAACCAATTCAAACTGAGCACATCTGTGTTCTTTGAAAACTAAGAGAGTAGAATTGACTGCACGTCTTGCATTCTCACAATTTTGTCAGTTGGTGAATGAGTCAGTAATGTGTGGAGCCTTCATGTAGCTTCTAGGACCAACTACCTGAGTTCCAATACCACTGAGAGAGTTTGCTAGCTCTGCAAAGTTGGCCAAGTCAGTTAAGATTTCTAAACTTAGATGATGCTAATGATAGTACCTATCCCATAGCCGTGTTGTGTGAAATAACGGAGGTAATTGATATAACGTACTCACAATTGTTTAAATGCTCAGGAAGGGATATTGGTATATCAACAGGAAACCTGTTATTAGTGTTTCATCTCATTTCTCAATTTAGGAAAATTAGGAAATTTTTCTATCCTTAAGAGCAGTGCTCCTAGAGTCACATTTGAATACTGTGTCCATATCAATAAATTTAAATTTTGGAAACATATATATTTTAATTAGATTTACATAAATGATTGGATGTTTCATGAAGAGAAATAATTCAGTAAGCAGCTTACAGAAATCTTCCTATTGTTAACAGTGAACTAAAGTAGCAATGAAATCTGTTCCTTTGATTCTTTTCTGAAGTATGTTGAGTGGCAGGGAACAAGTCTTGAAAAATTGGTCCCTTTTGATCACTGATATTCACCAACCTAATTTGGTTTTAGAGAGGTGAGAAAATGACAGCCCATGGGCCAAATCTAGTCGGCTGCCTGTATTGGTAAATAGAACTTCTTTTGAAATACAGTTACAGCTATTCATTTCTTTACTCTGTTGGACTTGAATATTTGCAAGAACATATAGGACCCATATATAGGTCCTATATGAGTCAGGGCTGACTTGACGGCACATAACAACAACAACAACAACAATATAGGACCTAGCCAATACCGACCATTTAGCTATTTCAGAAAAGGTTTGCTGAAGCCTATCTTAAAAGGGAAATTAATTCATGTTGCGTTTTTTTCTTTTTTCTCTCATCACATGATGAAAATTTCATGGAATACCTTTTATGTATGACTTAAACATAATTGTCTAAACATCTATTTCCAGGTATACTCAAGCTTGTCATTTCCTCTTACCTACCAACTCATATTTTGCTATGGAAGCAAAATCCAATTATAATTTGGACAAAGTTGCCAACTAGCATTTATATAGAAGCAAAATTATTCCATGTATTTCCATTGATTGATATAGCAAATGTAGTGAAAATATCTTTTCTGGAATGGAATCCTTTGTTTTTTATCCTCTAAGCCACTCATTCTTATGTTTGTTATATATAGAAATCAAGTGAGCTGAATCTTAAAGTAAAAGATTCCTGGGTCTTATGCCCAGAGATCTGATGGCATAGTGCCAAAGGAATTTGACTGCTAGCCAGAAGGCTAGTGGTTCAAACCCACCAGACACTCCTTGGAAGGAAGCTTGGGCAATCTACTTCTGTAGTGATACTGCCTCAGAAAGGAGAGGTCATTATGAGTTGGGTCCAACTCGATGGCACATAACAACAACAACAACATGCCCAATGTATAGATTTAGTTAAGATGTTGTTGTTGTTGTTATGTGCCATCGAGTCGGACCCGACTCATAGTGACCCCTCCTTGGGTTTCCGATAGGACCCAGGAATTTAGAGTTTTGGGACATATGGAGATAATCTGGTCAAATCAGAAATCTGATTATCAGAGTTTAAAAGTTCCCAGACAATTCTAATATGCAGCCAAAATCGAGAACTTTTTTTATACAGCAGCACATCTTGAACAATAAAATCCACCAACACACTGCCACAGAGTTGATTCCGACTCCTAGCAACCCTGAAGGATGGAGTTGAACTGCTCCGTGGGATCCCCAAGGGTGTAAATCTTTATAGAAAGCAAACTGCTTTATCCTTCTCCTTCAGAGCAGCTGGTGGGTTTGAATCACCGATATTTTGGTTAGCAGTTGAAAGCTTTAACCACTGACCCACCAGAGCTCCTTCTCAAACTACAAAGGACATACTAATTACCTTGGGACCTTGTTCAATGTTTTTGGAACAGACCCTAAATTCTGCATTTCTAATAAGTTGCCAGAGGGTGCTGATGCTGCTGGTTCATGTCAAATGTTGCTCTCACCTCACTTCCACTCTGCTCCAGAGTTAATGCAGGTGATCTACCAGGAAGTGGCTTAGCTTCCAGCTTACCTGGGTCAGAGGTTGATCAAACTTGTCCAGAAGTTCATCTCATTGCAGAAGAGCTATGGGAGGTTCTGAGTCAGGTCAAAATTGAGAAACATATTTTTTACTGATTGTTGATAGACACACACACACACACCCTGGAAATAGAATAATTGGGTGCTTAATTTGATGTTTTAGCAAGTGAGGAGCTCTTGTGGCATAGTGTCTAAGGCTTTTCACTGCTAACAAGAAGGCTGGTGGTTCAAACCCACAAGCCACTCCTTGGAAGGAAGATTGGGCAACCTGCTTCTTTAGTGATAGTGCCTTGGAAAACCAAGGAGGGGTCGCTATGAGTCTGATGCAACTCAACAGTGAGTTTTTTTAGCAAGTAAAATGTTTAGCTAAGCATAACTAACATATTTAATTTTCAGTAGCTAAGATAAAGTAGACACTAGCCACTCCCCAGAAGGAAGATGGGACAATCTACTTCTGTAGTGATACTGCCTGGGAAACCCAAGGAGGGGTTGCTGAGTCGGATCTGACTTGAAGGCACATAACAACAACAACAAAAGATAAAGTGGAAGGTTCATTGCTTCTCCAGTCCCCCTTCCCACGCATAGCAATTTTTGATTTGACACCACCTAATAAAACCCACCAGTCACTCCTAGGAAGGAAGATGGGGCAATCTACTTCCGTAGCGATACTGCCTCGAAAACCCAAGAAGGGGTTGCTATGAGTCAGGTCCGACTCCATGGCACATAACAACAACAACAAATAAAACTTCATATCAAAGTTGAGAACTTGTCAAAAAATTCTAACTTCTCATGGGACACCTCAGTTCCTTTTATCTTAAACATACAATCCTAAAGCTTTCTAATTTGTCAGGTCAACTTTTTCCATCTCTTCTTAACTGATTTTCAAGGACATGGGTTTTAGCTTCCTCCTCCATTGTCTCTCTTTAATTACCAATTGTCACATTTTGTTGTTAAAATCTGTAAAACGCCAAATGGAATATACTTAATTAATACAAAAATAAGTTTTAGGCAAATTATATTTTCATCATTTTTAAATAAAAATCTGTCTTAGATTTCCCTTTCATTCTTCCTATTATTTTTTCTAGCATGATTAACAGCTCATGAAATATACATCTTTTATTAACTTACATACTTATTGTTGGTTTTCACTCACTCCATTCAAATAATAAAATGTAAGTTTTTGAAGGGAGAAACTTTTTTTCTTTTATTAATAGTTGTAATTTGGTACCTAGGATTGTCCATGGCATAGGGGAGATGCTCCAAAAAATATTTAATGAATAAAGAATAGTTGATTCTTTTAAACTAATCAACGAATTACCTGGGTTGTATGTCGAGACTGTTGCAAATAACTAAATGGTGATAGTTCTGGGGTTTTTTTTGCTTTGGAGTCAGGTATACTTCCCAAAAGGCTAGCATTCATCTGCTTAAATTTATGCATTAATTATTGTACACCTCTTGTGTGTCAGGTGGTGTGGTATATGTTGGGAAAAAGACGTCATTCCAATACATAATGTACTCAGACTGTTGGTCAGGGAGAGGCAGACAAGAGAAAGAGAAAGTGCTGTGGTGTACAGTCATGGAAGAGATGGGCTGTGTGTTACTCATGTACAGGGAGTAGTACTTTACCCAATATGGAGGAGCAAGGAAATGCCAGTCATTTACTGAGCTGTGGATTAAACGATAGCTTGAGTTAGAGACAAAGGAGATGAGGAATCTATGTATCTTTAAATCATGCCACCTAAAACTTTTCTGTGTTCTGTCTTTCCTGCCTCATCAAATGGCACTATGAACTACAGAATGAGTCAAGTTACCAATCAAGCTATCATCATGGTCTTAAAAGTGCGCACGTCTCACACCTCCAATCAACATCTTTTATTTTTCTTCAATTCTGACTTCCAAATCTCTCTTACAAGGGTTTTTATTGTATTCACTCCCCAGTTCACACCACTCTCATCTCTCAAATTTCTTATTATGCCCTTTATTCTTCTCTGCTCCTTATACTAATATTCCACACATGCCAACACATGAACTTCTCTAAACACAAACTTAACCAGGATTCCCTTGAGTCATTCCATCACTTTTACGGTAGTATTCAAACCTTAACTTGGCACTGGAATGGACTGTATTGTCTTCTCAGAAAAGATATGTTGATACCTGTGAATGGAACTTGTTTGGAAATAATATCTTTCAATGTGTCATCAGTTAACTGAGATCAGAATGGAGCAGGTGGGTCCAAATTGTGTCTTGGAAAAGATATAAAACAGACATGGAGATACAGGCAGAAGGATGGCCATGTAGCTACAGAGCAGATGCAAGTGAAGAATGATAAGGACGACCAAGAACCACAAGAAACACGAGAGTTTTCTCTCATAGTCCTCAGAAGGAATCAACAACTTGGATGCCCTTATTAGGACTACAGACTCCAGAACTATGGAAAAATGCATTTCTGTTCTTTGAAGCCACCCAATTTGTGATATTGTATTATGGCAATATTAGGAAACTAAGGCAGGGATCCACTTTTATGAATCCATCCTTGTCTCACCTTACCTCCAACAATCTATGACAGACAATATTAACTTGTTTTTGTTACCTATCACTGACACTTAAGATTCACTTCCTCATACTAGGTCAACTTGTCTGGCTGATTCTCTTGCCACTCAGATCTCATTTAAAATGCTATTCGTTCCACATAGTTTCTAGCCCTCACCAGCCTTGTTAAAATACCACTCCTGTTGGTTTCCATGTCGTCTCTGGGCAGTGCAAAATTCAACATGCTCAACATGCTCACCTGACAACCAAAAGGTTCTAGATTTCAGTCCACCCAGAGGCAGCTTGGGTGGAAGTCCTGAAGACTAACTTGCAAAAAAAAAAAAAAAAAAAACAATCATTGAAAATCTTAGGGGTCCAGTTCTACTCTAATGCACACGGCTCAATGGCAAGTGACAGTGGTACTACTGGCTTCCATAACACAGGCTATGTCCTGTTCATTCTGATCGCAAGCCTCATTACACTGTTTAATAATACTAACTTCCATGCTCCTTGATAGTATAGACCTCTTACCTGTGCCATTTATTGCTTTATTCCCAGTGACAGGAACTAACAAACACAATCCTATAATAAAACAATAGGTAATTTTCTTCACTGAAGGAGAGAGCAAGCATTTATTTATAAGCTAGTGTTTCTGCCTTTCACTTGGGCAGTTAAATTCTTGTGTTCTGGATATAAGTTTGTTCCTCAGTTTCACCTCCATGAAATGTCAAAACCCACAAAAATTTAGTAACAATTAGATTCATTCATAAAATTTGCCATGCCTAAAACCACTGAATTTTGTTTAAATTCTTTCATACATCACATCGACCTTATGTACTATGTAGATAACTTGTCCTCTAATGAACAGCAGAAATTGTTCATTCATGTTTTGTAAAGGTCACCTATTTTCAATCAGCTTCTTTCTGTGTAATAACGAGGTGACATTTCTCATCCATTTGTGATCAATGAACATGCATATTTTAACTCACTAGTCCATTCTCCTTAAAAGCATCACTCTGATAGCTCCTTATTTCATAACAAGATGATATTTAATGCAGAGAACTATACTAATTCTTGTTCTAATGCCCTTTGATCTCCAGAAGAAAATAACTATAAAGCAAATAACAGAAATCTGTCATGCCTGAGAATCAGGAGTAAAAGGCACAGCCTAGAGAGATACACATGGGTCTCTCATGTTTGAGGAATGATTACACTGTTATTTTTAATATTATCATAATTAAACTCCATTTTATTACTTGCCATTAATAGAGGGTGAGGTGAAATGCTATAAAAATCAATATAGAGTAAACAGCAGCATTAATACTGGAAAGTATTTCTCTCACAGATATTTAGAAGCAATCTTCTCTGGAACCATAATCCTCAAAACAAAATTGCAATCCTTGCAGAAACACAGTTTGGGTCATCTGGGTCTAGGTCTCTAGATTCTTCTAAAAGCCTTCACAAGGCACAAATGACATTTTAAAAAGCTTGTCAGAAAAAGAAGTGATTTTTAATGCAGATCCACCAAATATAATGTTTTTTATCAGTGCCCCTGAAGGCAAACATCTGAAAGGCACAGAGAAACATAATACTAAGATAAATGTTGTGACTAGTGTCTAAGGAGAAGCATAAAATAAAGATAATAGAGCATTATTTCTTGTCAAGAAAAAAAAAAAAAAAAGAGCAAACAGGTATAATATCCCACAATCCTCTATGAACTCAGACATATAATTAGACATCAGCATCATTTTTTTTCTCTACTAGATTGCTAAGCCATTTTGATTTTACAAGATGTTTTAGAGAAAGAGCAAAGACCAGATTATGCTCTTTTCTGTTGACATGGGAAGAGGAGCCCAACACACAGTTAAGCAGCAGTGAATGATAATAGTTAACCTACCAAGTTTCAATGAGGTAATGAAAATGTCACACTGATTCTTTAAAGAAGAAAGTCTATTGTGTGATGATGGTTTATGTTACTCTTGGTCTTGACAAATGTACCAAAGCAAGTATACAAAGGAAAACAAATGCATTGCCATTGAGGCAATTACAACTCATGTCAGTCCCATGTATTATGGAGTAGAAATGCTCTAGAGAGCTTTCCTGGGTGTAATCTTTACAAAAGCATATGCCGTATCATCAGGCCGTTCTTCTATGCCCCACTTACTGGGTTTAGACCATCGATCTTTATGTTAGTAGTACAATGCAAACAGTTTGCAGTGCGTTGGGAGTTTGGCTAACATACAGATTTATAAATATGCCAACGCTCTCCCACCACCACTCTCTTGCAGCTTGTTCGACAATGCCATTAGCTCTGGTTGAACTTCTTCCTTCAGTACAATTGTTTCTTGATCATATACTACTCCTGAAACAGTCAAATGCCAGCCAATTCTTTTTGTTATGGTGACTTTGAATATTTCTTCGATCTTCTTTTGATGGTTCGTGTGTCATTCAATATTTTGCCCATAGAATCATTCTATATTGCAATTCAAGGCTTGAATTATTCCTTCAGTTCTTTCAACTTGAGCAATATCAAACATGTTCTCCCCTTTTGGTTTTCTAACTCGAGGTCTTTGCCTATTTTGGTCTACTACTTTGCTTCTTGGCTATCTAATAGTCATGATGAAGGAGCTGAGTACACACAGACATGGAGTCCCTTGTTGTCTTGTTTTTGTTTGTCTGTCTGTTTTAGAAAGAACCCTGGTGGTGCAGTGGTTTGGGCTGCATAAAGTTTAAGAAGGCTGGTAATTCTGGTTTGAAAATAATCTGTAAAGTTAAAACTTTTGGTTTTCTAAAGGAGCTCATTCCATCTTTGAGGAGATCTGACTGGGAAAGGTATTTCCCATTTTAAACAGAGTTTTGTACTGATAGGTACATTATTCCTTGATGGGTGCTGTCAAGTCTGGTGGTGTAGTGCCTAAGGCATTTGACTGCTAACCAGAAGGCTGGTGGTTCAAACCCACCAGCCACTCCCCAGAAGGAAGGTTGGGCAATCTACTTCTGTAGTGATATTGCCTTGCAAACCCAAGGAGGGGTCGCTATGAGTCAGACCTGACTTGACGGCAGTAGGTTTGGTTTGGTGGTTTTATGAGAGAATAAGACTGCTCCATAGGGTTTTCTGGGAGCTCTGGTGGCATAAAGTCTAAGGTTTTGACTGCTATCCAGAAGCCTGGCAGTTCAAATCCACCAGCCACTCCTTGGAAAGAAGATTAGGCAATCTACTTCCCTAGTGATACTGCCTCAGATACCCAAAGAAGTGTCACTATGGGTTGGATCCCACTCAACAGCAGTGAGTTTGGTTTTGATTTGGTATAGGATTTTCTAGGCTATACTTTTTATGGGAGCAGATCACCAGATTTTTTTTCCCTCCAGAACTGCTGATTGTTTTGAACCATCAACCTTAAGGTCAGCAACAAACACTTAAACATTGCACCACTATGGTTCCTTATGGTACTCTCTTCAGTATTTATAAGTTTTTCTTCAACTGGCTTCAGCTGGTTTGAAAAAGTAAGATTATAAATTAGTAAGCTAATCAATAAATAAGATACAATTTTATTTCTGTCTGACATTTACTTTTGTAATCAATCTTACCCAGACATTGTACCCTCACCACCTTAGTGCTCTCTGTATAGTAAGTCTCCAGTTTCATGCATTTTTCCAGCAACATCTCTCCAACAGGAAGGGTTAGGACTCATTGCAGCTTAAGGTTAATCAAACACCCTTCACTCACTTTCATCTGACCAAATGTAGAAATTAGTCTCTATTTAGCTATCTGTTTGTTTTATGGTAAAAATTTCAGTATCTTGAGAATTATTAAGAGCGTCATGCTCCACTAAGGTCATTCTCAGTGAAATATTTCATTGGTTTTATTTATCAAAGGAAATTCAGAAATTAAAGCCATATTTACCCATGTAAATTCATTATCAATGAATAATTATACAAGTAAAATGAAAATAATAAAAATATAACATTATTCACATTTAGCTAATATGTGTTGTTTCCTTTGGGAAGACTGGCTGAGAGAAAAGTACATAAGGATATTTCTAAGGTGCTGATAATGGAAAATATGATAATGGATTGTGACTACATGGAGACAGACATATATATTTAAAAATCTATCCAGTTATGCATTTGTGATCTGAATACCTTACAGTATTATGCAATTTCTAATAAGAAAACAATTACCTCTTCTGCATGACCTGCTAAGAAATTATTATAGCTATAAATAAAGTGGTTCTTTTATTTTCAAATATGATTGAGACCAATTTTATTGTGAAGAAAAGAATACTTAATGCACTTGTTATAGTTATCATAGTAAATTTTGTTCCACTGATTTGTGGGTAAAGAACACCATGCAGAATCCTTTCCAGTTCCTCAAACTGATTGCACAATCTGATCTAGAGGGAAGAAATGAAGAAATGGGCAAGAATTTTCTGCAAGGAGCATACAAATGTGTAAATCAGGAAATCCATACTGTTGAGATAATTTATACATTTTAACGATAATGATTCTGAGTATAAAAGAATCATCCTAGGGGAGTCTGAGGCAGACATGAAATAACTGCCACAACTTTTTATTGTACAGCTGTTAGAACTGAGAAAATGTGATTATATGTGTGTGCAAGTGTGCATGTGTGTGTGCGAATGAGAGAAATACAGCACCAAAGAAACGAATGAGCATTTTATCCCCAGGCTTTTATTCCCTCCTGTTGAGTTCAATTCAGGGACAAGAAAGTCAATGAAAAAAAACTGACAAACCAGCTTCTCTTTTGCAATGTATTATGGAAGAAGAGAAATCTTCTTAAGAAACAAATCTGGTGCGCTCGAATGAGAGTCAGGAACCCGGTGGATCTGAGTTTTAAAATATGAACATTTAAATATTTACTTCATTGGTTGTTATGAAAATTAAATGAGATGAAGTGTGAGAAAACACTTAACATCATGCCCAATGAATAGAAATTTCTGGAAAAAAAAAAGATATTGCCATTTTTTTTTTGCCTTTGTCAACACTAATGGCGTCACCAGGAAGCAAATCTGGGACTTTAAAGTTCAGCTTAGAAGGGTAATGGTATAATGGGTCAAAGCATGGGTTTTGCAGGCTGTCAGATTGACTTTTCCATTTAAGACCACCACTTACTACCTGTGTGGCTTTAGGGAAATTAGTTTACTGTATAGGCTCTGCTTTCCTTTCATGCCATAAGAAAGAAGATGTGAATGATTTCAGAAGTTATTATAGAATGAGGTACCATTAAAAATGTGTTTATCAAACTGCTTCATGTATAACAGGCTCACTATTTTTTGTTGATACTGTTATTACATTAATTGAACAGCCCAGATATCTATATTTCACTGGAATTCCAGATTTAATATCTCTAGTACTCTTGTTGTTGTTAGGTGACATTAAGTCAGTTGCAACTCCCTCTGTGTATAATGCAGAAAACACTGCCTCGTCTCACGCCATGTTTATAGTTCTTTCTGTGTTTGAAACCAGTGTTGTAGTGCTGTGTTAATCCATCTCTTTGAGAGTCATCATTGTTTCTGCTGGTGCTCTGCTTCACCAAGCATGATGTCTTCCTTTAGGGACTGATTCCTCCTTACACATGTCCAAAGTACCTGAGACAAAGTCAAGCCATCCTCATTTCTAAGGAGCATTCTGGTTGTACTTCTTCCAAGACAGATTCGTTCATTCTTCTGGCAGTCCATGGTATATAAATATTGTTCACTAACACCACACTTCAAAATCCTCCGTTTTTCTTTGGTCTTCCTTATACATTGTGAAACTTGCACATGCAAATGCGATGATTAAAAATAGCATAGCTTGGGTCCTGCACACCTTAGTCTTCAAAGTAACACCTTCTCTTTTTCACATTTGAAAGAGGACTTTTGCAGCAATTTGCCCAATGAAGTACATCATTTGATCTCTGTCCTGCTGCTTCCATGTATAGTGATGGTGGATGAGAGTAAAATGAAATCCTTGATGGAGTAGTTAACTTTGTGTGTCAACTTGGCTGGGCTTGGTTGAATGGCTGAGCAACTGGATGTAGTTATTCCCCATGGTGAGACTAGTAATTAAATCCATGGTGGAATCTATTGGAGCAGCTGAGTTTTAGGGATGTGGTCTGTTGCCTGTACATAAGAAGCAGGTTTGGGAATGGTCTCTAGACTTTTGGCATGCTAGAATCCTGCAGGTGGCCAAGTTGCTGTTCAACAGCCTGCCATGCCCTGATGATCTTGGGACTTCATGTGGACTTGAATTAGTGGCTTCCACGCTGTTTGCTAACATTGGGATTATGCCTGTTTGTCAAACTTGGGCTTGTCAGCCTCAACATCTAGCAACAGTCTGAGTGAAGAAAACCATCCACCTTCAGTGGGTCTGGAGTAGGAGGCAGAGCTGAAGCCCAAGGTTGAGGGGCTTTCACCCAGCCCCTAGAACCTGGCACTTTGAACTAGAACTTAAAGCCTCCAAAACTGTAAGAGAATGAACTCCTGTTTGTTCAAGCCATTCAATTTGTGGTATATTTCCTGTTAGAGCAGCACAGAGGTAACAAAACACTTGACAACTTGAAACTTCTCTCATTTACCATAATGTCGCTTATTTATCTAGATGTGAGGATTTTGTTTTCTTTACATTGAGGTGTAATTCATACTGGAAGCTGTACTCTTTGATTTTCTGGGTGAGAGTTTCAAGACCTGATGCCTGTTTCTTCAAATAATCCAGCTTCTTGAACTACTTGCTCAATATACAGATTGAAATTTTGTTGTTGTTGTGTGCCATTGAGTCGTCTCTGACTCATGGCGACCTCATGTACAGCAGAACGGAACACTGCCAGGTCCTGTGCTGTCCTCAGTATCCCTACTGTACCTGAGCCCATCGCTGCAGCCACTGTGTCTCTCCATCTCATTGAGGCCCTTCCCCTCTTTCATTGACCCTCTCCTTTTCCAAGCATGACATCCTCCTTAAGAGAATGGTCTCTTCTGACAACATGACCAAAGTCGGTGAGAGGAATTTTGCCATTCTTGCTTCCAAAGAGCATTCCGGCTACACTTCCTCCAGGACAGATTTGTTAGTCCTTTCAGCAGTCCAGAGTACTTTCAGCATTCTTGGCCAGGAGACTATACATTCTCAACATGTAAATCTCCTACTATGATTATGGAGTCATCTATTTGTCTTTTCAATTCTGTTAAAGTCTGATTTATGTATTTTAGGCCTCTATCAGTGGGTGCATAGATATTTATTATGGTTATATCTTCTTGTTCAGTTGATCTTTTAATCATTATATAATGTTCTTCCTTGTCTCTTATAGTAGTTTTTGTCTTAAAGTTAATTTGAATAGAAATTAAAATTGCCACTTCTGCTCTTTTTTGGTTGCCATTTGCTTGATAAATCTTTTTCCAACCTTTGATTTTTAGTCTATTTTTGCCTTTGTCTCTAAGGTGTGTCTCTTGTAGACAGTATATTGATGGGTTATGTTTCTTTGTCCAGTCTGCAACTCTCTGTCTCTTGAGTGGTGCATTTAATCCAGTGACATTCAGTGTAATTATCAACAAGTATGAATTGGTTGCTGTCATTTTGTCATGTGTTTTTTCATGGTGTCCCTGGTTTCTTTGTTCCATATAATTTTCTGTGCTGAGCTCATTATGTTTTTTAATCATGTTATCATTCCCTTAGTTGCTATTGTTTTAGTGTTTGCTAAATATTTGTGCTTTTCCTCTTTTTTATTGTGATGTTGAGGTTATCCTGTGATTTATAATATTCTCCCCAAGTTTAGAATGGTCCATTCTATCTTGCAACTCTATTGACTTCATCACCATTTAGAAGTTCTGTAACTGAACTATTTTTTTTCCTCTTTTGGATTTGTATTTGTCCTCCTTTGCCAATTGATGTCACTGATTCCCTGTTTAAAATTTTGTAAACTCATTTTACTTTGGATACATCCATAACTGCGTTGGTTTCTGGGTTATATCATCTTGTGTATTAATGGTTAAATGTTCTTTGCTGTTACTGGTTCTCTGTTCAAAGACTCCCTTTAGTATCTCTTGTAAGGTTAATGTAGTCTTAACAAATTCCCTTACTTTTTGCTTATCTGAAAATCTCTTAATTCAAACTATTTTTCTGGGTATATAATTCCTGGCTAGAAATTTTTATCCCTCAGGGTTTTATATATACCATCCCGTTGCCTTCTTGTTTGCATAGTTTCTGCTGAAAAATCAGAGCTTAACCTTATAGATTGTCCTTTGTAGGTAATTTTCATTTTTTTCCCATGCTGCTTTCAGAATTCTTTCTTTGTATTTAGTTTTGATGAATTTGATGATGATATGTCTTGGTGGAAGCTCTGGTAGCATAGTGCCTAAGGCATTTGACTGCTAACCAGAGGGCTGGTGATTCAAATCCACCAGTCACTCCTTGGAAGGAAGATGGGGCAATCTATTTCTGTAGTGATACTGCCTTGGAAACTCAAGGAGGGGTCACTATGAGTCGAGTCCAACTTGATGGCACATAACAACAACAACAGCAATATGTCTTGGTGATTTTCTTTTGGGGTCTATCCTGTCTGGGGTTCATTGGACTTCCTGAATGGAATATTTACATCTTTCATCATATAAGGGAATTATCTTCCAACAAATCTTGTACAATTTTCTCAGTGATTGTCTTATTCTCCTGTTCTGGAATTCTGATTGCATGCAGGGTATTACTTTTGATGACATCCTACCCGAACCTTAGAATTTCTTCATTTTGTTTTGATCTTTTTTCTGATTGATCACTTTCCAAAGAAGTATCCAGGTATTTGTCCTCAATCTCATTATTTTGGTCTTCCATTAATATATTCTACTTGTTTGCCCTTTCAATGTGTTATGTATTTCTGAAAATTTAGTATTACTCTTGTGGATTTCTATCTGTAGATTTTGTATCATTTTAATTTTTAATTCACTTTTTCATTTTGCTCTTGTATTTTCTTCTTAAATCATTCTAGGGTTTTGTCTGAGTTTCCCTTCATTTTGTCATTGTTTTCCTTGATCTGTCTCTTAATACTTTGAAGATACCTAAGTATAATTCTTTATAATTACTTATCAGGGAGTTCCAATGTTGTTTCTTCTTCAGGAATGTGTTGTGGTCTATATCTAGTCCCTTGTTACTATGGTTTTATCTTGCTTCTCTGTATGGACTGTGATGTCCCAGACATTGTGACATTGTTGTATCTGGATCTCTGTTAACTGTTTGTGAAGAGCTAAGGGTGAGTCAGGCTGTACTTGGTGGTCATTTATCATTGGCTAGTAGGTGGAGAAGGAAGTGGCTGCTCTCACTCAGTAAGTGGAGCTGCAGGAGGTGCTGGTGTAATTGCTTGCTGTCTCCCACTCAGTTAGATGAAAAGAACAATCAAGAAACCATAAAAAAAGTAAAAGCAAGTGGACAAAAAACACACCACATGAACACATAGGAATAATCACCCCCCAAAAAAAAATAAATAAAAAAGAGAGAAGAAAATAATAATAATGAAAAAAACCTGCCTGTAGCATTTGACTACTAACCAGGAGACTGGTGGTTCAAACCCACCAGCCAGTCCTCAGAAGGAAGATTGGACAATCTACTTCTGTAGTGATACTGTGTCAGAAACCCAAAGAAGGGTTGTTATGAGTCGGGTCCAACTTGACAGCAGTAGGTTTTATTGGGGAGGAGGGGAACAATAAGAAAAAAAGAGGTATAGAGTAGGAGAATAATTATGAAAAAAAATCGGAAAAATGGAGAAAGTAAAACAAGGAATGGGCAGAACCACAAGAAAGAAAAAAAAAAAAAAATGGGAACCAGGAACAGGGATGAAAGAAAAATCTTAAAAGTAGAACCTGGGAAGGGAAGAATAAATAATAATAATAAAAAGTATGAGAAAGAAGTAATAGTAATGATTTTAAAACAGACAAAAACCAACCAAAAAAAGAAAAAAAAAAAAAAAAAGAACATCTGGGCAGAACAGGGCAGTGAGGTTCTGTCAGAGCACGCAGACTATGGTGCAATTCCAGCTGGCTGAGAAGGTGAGTGGGAGTGACAGATGGCTGGACCTCTGTTCAGTAAGAATATGTAGGATATAAGAGTAACAAGGGGAATATTGCACCTTTCCTGTCATTCATGTCTGAAATGCCCTTGCCAAATGGAGCCTATTATTAGATCCCTGCAATCTGGGAGAATGCTGTCACTTTAAACATCCAAAATGGTCAAACCTCTTGTAAACATTCAAAATGGCTCCACCTTCCAGACAGACAAAATTCCAAAGCTCAGCCTGTCTTCTTTTTCTCTGCTTTACCTTTTATTCACCAGGCAGCAGTATAGTCCTCCATGCAGCCCCTGGCTAGCAGAGCTGATTTTTTAGGTTAATTCTTAGGTCCTAACTCCACTTGGCAATATCCAAGCTGTATGTGCTGTCAGGGTTACTGACAGACCACAGCTCTGTATGTCTCCTTTTTCAGTGTTTTCATGCAGATTCTTCTACTAGTTGAAATTTAGTCTACTTCTGTATCCTTCCTTTCAAAGCTCAGGCCTCCAGGATTATCTTCTTTATTGGTGTTAATGGGTTCCTCTTTTCTTTTTTTTGAAGAGGATGTGTGTAGTTTTTCTGCCTATTCTGCCATCTTACTGGTCTTTTTTTGCCTTTTTAATGAAGTTTTTGTTTTCTTCATGTATGAAGTACTTGATGTCCCACTACTCTGGTAGTAGGTCTATAGTGTTCAGTGTGTCAAATCTGTTCTTGTGATGGTCTCTAAATTTGGTAGGATATCCTCAAGGCCATCCTTTGGCTCTTATGGACATTTAATTTTCTCCAGCTTCAACTTGAACTTGCATATGAGAATTCAATATTCTGTTCCATAGTTGGCTCTGAGCCTTGTTCTGACTTATGATTTTGACCTTATCTTTCCACAGATTTAGTCAATTTTATTCCAGTGTATTCCATCCAGTGAGGTCCAAGTGTATAGTTACCATTTATATTATTGAAAAAAAAAATGTATTGCAGTTAATAAGTTGTTGGTCTTGCAAAATTCTATCATGAGATCTCCAAATTTGTTTCTGTCACCAAGGCTGTATCTTCCAGGTACTTATCCTTCTCCATTGCTTCCAAGTTTTATATTCCAATCATCAGTACTCACTAATATCTTGATTACATATTGGGTGAATTTCAGGCTGTAGAGATTGACAAAGATGTTTAGTTTCTTCATCTTTGAAATTACTCTGGAATTCACAGTTTTCAGAGTCCTCTCTGATCCAAGATATAACCTTGCCTCTAAAGGATTTGTGACAATTTCAAACTAAAGAAGCCTCTGTTTACTCAGGGGATAAAAATTGTCTTTTATTAAGGACCTATAGTAACCCAAATATCTAGGCCTGAGATGATATAAAAGGATCATATGTTCATAAAATGCCATCTTTATGATGGTCAGGACTCATTGCCTGGGTTGCTGGACCTG
Source organism: Orycteropus afer afer (assembly GCF_000298275.1). Lineage (NCBI taxonomy): Eukaryota > Metazoa > Chordata > Mammalia > Tubulidentata > Orycteropodidae > Orycteropus > Orycteropus afer. The sequence goes on along the minus strand of NW_006922071.1, from coordinate 1,704,946 downwards.
AAACATTCAAAGTCTCCCTTGGCAATTTGTAAGAGCTCCCAAGGTGCTTTTTTATGTCTTGGAAATCTGACCTTTGTGTTTTGCTCTCTGACCTCTTCAAGACCCCTAGTGCTCAGGTCTCTTGGGAAATCACAACTCCTCTAGATAAAACCGTCCCCTACCCATGGTCTTTTCTGCTCACACAAGCTACAGGGAAATAATAATATCCTTTCCTTTACCACTTTATGCCTACAAATGGAGAATGGCCTTTTTTTTAGGGCTACCCAATCCATGTAGATAAGTGGCTAATCTTTCTTGGAGAATAAAAAATAGTGGTAGAAAGGTAGGACATCTAGAAAACATAAATCAAATTGTAGGTAACATGTCAGCTCTCAAGATTACATACATGGGAAATCATTATTTTCTCTCTATTAACCCCAATTATCAACTGTAACAAGCCAGTTTTCTTTTTCTCACAGGAATGAATTCAAATAGATATTACAGCCTGAGGGTCAGGATTCACTTCCAATATAATGCCACAGTCAAAATTCAATACTCAATTCTAGGATTGATTATGGTCTCCTAATTGTCATTTCCATATGGTGGCATAGTGCCTAAGGCACTTGACTGCTAACCAGAAGGTTGGCCATTCAAACCCACAAGTCACTCCTCGGAAAGAAGATTGGGCTATCTACTTCCATAGTGATACTGCCTCAGAAATCCAAGGAGGGGTCGCTATGAGTTGGAGATAACTTGATGGCACATAACAACAACAACAATATATTATAAATGGTGTATGAATTGGATGTGGTAATATCCATTTACTAAAAAAAAAAAAAAAAAAAAAAAAAAACTCCTTCCTCATTGATACCCACTAAGCTACACTTTATATAAAAAATAGATGTAAATAATTTTATATAAATTCAATTTGTATCGTTCAGTCTGAAATAGCACAATGTGTAGGCAATTAATAATCCAAATTGTACTGATCCCAACCACATTCTTATTGCATTCTCCTTTTAGTGAAAGGTTAAGGTGTATTTTGCTGGTTCATTCAACATCCCGCATGGAGATCTTACTCCTATAAAACAACTATAAACAACTATGCAAAGACAGATTTTCCCCAACAATATGCCTAAGAAATTTGACCGTTTAAATATGCATTTATTAAAAGAAAAAATAAAAAAAAAGACTCAAGGTAGCAACGATCTGAAAATACTCTGTGACAACTAACAATAAGAGCTCTCATGGTGTAGTGGTTAAAGAATTGGGCTGCTAATGAGAAGGTTGGCAGTTCACGCCCACCAGCTATTCCCTGGGAGAAAGATGAGGTAGTCTGCTTCTGTAAAGGTTTACATTTTTAGAAACTGTATATGGGAGTTCTACTCTGTACTATTGGTTGCTATAATCAGAATTGACTCAGTGGCAGTGGGTTCTGTTTTGTTTTTTGGTTGAAACAACAATTACAGCTTCAGAAAACATGACATTGGAATCTAATGAAGTGTGGTAGTTCAGTTTGTGTGTCAACTTGGCTGGGCCTAGTTGAGTGGCTGGGCAGCTGGATGTAGTATTCTCCACGATGAGACTGGTAATCAACTCCATGGTGAAATCTACTGGGAGCAGCTGAATAGCTGCCTTAGGGCTATGGTCTGCTTCCCATATATAAGAAACAGCTTTGGAAATGATCTCTAGCTTAGGACACGCTTGAACCCTGCCCTTAGCTGTGTCATTGTTCAGCAACCGTCCATGCTCTGCTGACCTTGGGACTTTCCATGAACTTGAATTAAAAGACCTGCCTTGGAGTTTGGTAACATCAGGACTGTGTCATTTTATTTGTTGACATAGGGCTTGTTTGCCTCAGCAGCCAGTAGCTGCCTGAGTGAAGAGATGCCTCTAGCTTCAGTGGGCTGGGAGCCAGAGGCAGAGCTGAAGCCCATGATCGAGCGGCTTTCACCCAGCCCCTAGAGCCTGGCACTTTGAACTTGGACTTCTAGCCTCCCAGATTGTAAGAGAATAAAGTCTTATTTGTTAAGGCCATCCTATTTGTGGCATTCTTGCCAGAGCTGCACTAGGCAACCAGAACACCAATTTGACATTAGAATCAGTCAAATCCCTCTACTATATTTCTTTATGCTCCTGATTAGAAGTATGATTTTTTTTTTTCTCAAAGAACTATTAAGCGAAAATTTAAGTAAAGTGTCTTTGTTTTTTCACATTAGACTTTACACCTATATCAAATATATATTTAAATACAAAAAAGAAAGACTAGTAAAGTCAAGTTCTAATTTTTGAATCAGGGAGGTTAAGCTATAACTGTTAACACTATGATTTTGCCTAGCATTCATTTTTGAAACCTGTAAGTCTTCCTAAACTATAACCATTTTGTCCTACATTCCTTCCCTATAGTATTGTTCTCAGTTTTACTTCCTAATTTCTCAGTTGTGTGCTCTCCTCTGAATACTTGCTGTTTCTCCCTTAAACCCATGTCCTCATCACTACTGGCCTAGCCTCAGGCTACTCTTCAGTAGTCTGATCCCTACCCCTCTTTCCTTTCATGTCCAGTCTCTGTAGCTGCTACCAATCTGAAATACAAAATCAACCTTGCTGCTTTATTGCTTAAAACATCTGGTGACTGTTATCCACGGTGTGAGCTCCAGTCTCTAACATGGTATATGAGGCCTGCCCACATTATCTCCCATCATCCCTTTTCTTGTGCATTACTCTTTAGCAAAGAGCCTTGAAGAGTCTAGTCCCATTTGTAAGCACCCCTCACTCCCACACACACAGTGGTGTTTGACTCTCTGTTCTTATCATCCATGCTGTAACAGGGTCTGAAATCTCTCTGCTCTTCCCCTCCTTACTCTACATCTCCTCCATAGCTTTTGGGCCAATTCCTTTCCTATTCCATCTTAGAAACTCATAACACACATCACCTACTCCAGGCAGCAAAACTTGATCCCCATGTCCCAACCTAATTGTTTCTCCGCTTTTACTAGGTTTGCCATATGGTTTCCTAATTTTCTCTTTATGGATTTTTGTGACTTGCTAGTGTATAAGCTCCTTGCAAGACCAAACCACATCTCAAGTGTTTATATTTTCAGTGTCTTGTACTGGGATTGTCAAATATTAATACTTGAGTTCTGATTTTGTAACACAAAAACACATATATGAGACAATTTTTTCTTTAAAATTGTCAATGAACATTGACTAATGACTTTTGATAACACTAGCATCTTATTTAATGATGACAGGTTTTGGCTCTTTTTGGATATAATACTATCTTATGGATCATTGATTTAATAGTGGAGTGTCTCTTGTGTGTCAGGAACTAGGCCAGATCCAGCGTAATTACAAATTAATGTTATCACAAAATAATAATAACAATAATAAAATAAACCTATAAAACTGAAATGTGAAAAGTACCCAGAAGAGAATGTAAACAGTGCTATGAGAGGAGTAAAAGGAAAGGCCTGGCAAGGTCTGGACACACAGACTAGAGAAGCCTTCTTGGAAGAACTGATGTGAAGAAAGATCTGAGGATGTGTAACGTTAACTAGATGAGGAGGGAAGACAAGTGATGAAGGCTAATGGATGAGTTCATCCCATAGCAAATGGCATCCTGGTGCATTCAATGGACTGACAGAAGTCAGTTGCTAAAAGAGAGAGACGGAGAAAGACAGTCTTGTGGGAAGAGGTTGACAAGAATTTTGGAGAAAGAGGCAGGGATGGAGGAGGAATGTTGCTGTTGTTATGTGTCATTGAGTCAGCTCTAACTCCAGTGATGCTTTGTACAACCCAATGAAACACTGCTTGGCCCTGCACCATCCTCACAAGCCTGCTACCTTGAGCCCATCATTGCAGACACTGTCTCAATCCATCTTGTTGAGGGTCTTCCCTTTTTCACTGATCCTCTGCTTTACTATGCATGATATCCTTCTCCAAGGACTGGTCTCCAGGGACTGGGAAGAGGAATACTAGGATGTTACCGGAGAAAGATACCAGCAATTTCCCACATTGTGCTGATGGAGGGAACTGGGTTCATTTAAGAAATATTTAAGAAAAAGTCAGCCTTATTTGGTGGTCGGTTGGAGTGTCATGGTTGTGGGAATGAGAGGTGAGAGGCACAAATCTGAAGCTTTTAACTGATAGACTTGGTGGATTCTTTCATTGAGAAACACTGGCTTCTGTGAATAATCAGCAGAGAGGAAAGGATTGCTCTTTGGACTGTTGATTTTAGGGGTCTTTCACCAAAAGAGTTCCACCAGATGACATTTGAGGAGTCAAGGATGTGGACAGAATAGTCACTGGAACGAGAAGAGACAAGTGGAGGGAGCTCAGAGCCAAATCATGAGAAATTCTAACATTTATTGGCTCTCAGCAGATAACAGCAGATAGAGAGAGGAGTCATCCTCGATTGGCTTTTATGTTTGTATTTTTATTATACTATAAACTCAATGGGGAAAAAAAAAAAAAACAAGAAAAAAAATAAAACACACACAATTTGAATGTGGCTTTAAGCACCAAAACAGGAGAGCTGCCAATGTGGCAGCCTTAAAATAAATAAATAAATGAAAGTGGAGGTCTGGATTGAGTTGAAATGGGTACTCATCATCTAACAGATGACTATGAAATCAACTTGGAAGATGAAAATCATGTATTTATACATAGTGTCATATTTTAAAGAAAATGTAGTCCTTCTGGTGCACAGGTGAGGACAATGCCTTTTTAGAAGTGCTTGGCTTTAAAACCTAATTATCTCCATTTGAATTAAGTATAGACCAGTGGTCATCACCCAGGACAGATGATGGTGACTCAATATGAGGATTAATTACAAAAGTAATCATGTCCGTTATCTAATTATTCCAATCTTCATTATGACTCTGCTGGCCCAATTAGTCCAGAACACACGGCTAACGTTAGGGTCGGATGGATCCTCAGCATCTGTGCCTAAGTGAGAGACATCTGTTGAAAAGGGGTGAAGTGATGGAAAGTGTCAAGTCACCAGCTGTGAAGTGAGCAGACCTTAAAAAAGCACACTGGAGCCAGCCTCCTGAGGGAATACACTGGGGGAGGGAGGGCGGTTAGGAGAGAACCATGTGTGCCCTGGAGGCATGTGCTGTCCCGTGAGTGGACTGCACGCCACAAGCCAGTCATTGCTCATCTCACTACTGGGCCTACCATTAAAACAACATATAAATACATATTTCTGTCTTGTTTTATGCAAGTGAATAAGGCTCTAGGAAGAAATGAGCTCGCAATAAACATAAACAAATATTTTCATAAGTTCATTAAAAGCATTTGTGGCCTCTAACATTTACTTGACCTGCATTATGTCTTATAAAAGAAATAGAGCTACACAGGAGAAATATTTATCTATTGTAAATATGAATAATGAAAGAATAAATTTCCTCATTGTTACTATTGATTTTGACTTTAGTGGCATATCCATGTAACATCTCAGCATCTGATATACTCTATTTACTGTTATTGATTTTGACCATATTGTATAGGAATGATTCTATTAATAATGATAACGATTCTAAATATATTTTTATTAATATGTATTTTAATCTTTCATGTTGGTATAAAATCTTCATTGAACTATAATCAATTGTTGGTGGAAGGAAGGCAGCCGTATGAAGTATGATTAACCTGATTAGAACTTTTAACTACATCATCTTTTGACCAAGCTGTGGGTTTGTTTTAACTGTTTGTCAACGGTATCACGAACAGCAAGTTCACGTTTTATTAATTCAGTTTGGGATGGACCAAGGAGAGCATGTATAAATTGGTTGAAGTTGCAAAATGTTCATTTACATGAAATGTATGTACACATTGCCTTTGAGTGTAATAGAAATGATTTCAACTTCTCATATTGGTTTCAGAGAAGAGAATTACATTTCCACAAAATGAAAAGTTTGGGGAGCTTCTCAGCATTGCAGCTCGTGCTATCTTGTTATTGAATCACAATAAGAAACCCTGTTAGTTCTCTGCTACTGAGCAAATTGCTTTCCACAATTATGGTTTATGTTTTAATGGGGATTGCTTCACATTAGTAGAATTGTTCCAAACCAGCATTGCCTCCTGATGCAGCACGGAACAGCACCCTGCCTACTTTACAGAATCCATGCCTCCCAGGTTGCCTGTGTGGAAATATATAAATAAAGCCTTGCCAATCTTGCTTCTGTGCAAGTTTTAATTGAGGATAATGAAACTTCACTAGCTCCACAATAAGAGGGTGATGGCCACAAAGCCCTTAAAATGCTAATAGGCAGAAGGCATTTATAGAAGTTTTGTAAAATTATTCTGTATAATAATGGTGTAGGTAGGTGACATTTTGTCAAATTTAGCTGCTATGATCAGAACTATTTTTTTTCCCTTTTTCTGATTCTGGCACTGACTTAAACAGAGGCTTTTGGATAATATGAAGCCAGTACTTTCAACACTGAACACAGTACCCTTCCAGCTGCAGGGTAGCAGCCCACCGCCCAAAAAGTGGGCCAGATGACCAGCAAGAAGCAGAACCATTGATTATGCATGGTTTCCTGTTTCATGTTTCTGGAGCCCACCTTCTCTCTCCACTGCAGTGGTGTTTCACCCAGAGAATACCCCTCTCACTTTAAATCATAGTGACAATGTGAACAGCACACGTTGACTTTAACTAAACAACTTACTAATTCAAGTGGGTTGCCTCGGCTGTAAGACATGAACTCAGTGATAAAGCATGGCACTGCCTCAGTAAAACAGAATAAGAAATCACTTTGACAGAGCCTAGATTCTGGTCTCATTCCCAAATGGGCCAACTCCTTTCTCTCTCTCTCTCTCTTTCAAGGTCGATGTTCTTTATTTTATGTAGAGTATATCGTCTGTGACAGCACATGAAGGAATGTGGGCAGCCCAGGTTAATGCATTTAGGGTCAAAATGGACTTGGACATGACGGGAATCTGCCCTCTTGAGATATCCAGCTAACAGTCACCAGTTTAATATCAATCTTGATTAAATTGCTACCATTATGGTGAACACCAGGAGTTATGACATGCATGAAAGGAAAGCTTTCACCTGCTTATCAAACAAATAGAACCTTTTTATTTCTATTTTACTGGGATAGAACACAAGGTGTGGTTTCAAATTATTTTTTAGTGTTTCAAGGATTTATAAGTGGGATATTTTTATTTTCTAAGTTGAGAGTGTTTGTCTCTGGGGTTTGAGATGACAAGTGTCTTCCCCACCTTCATCACCTGCCAGCAAGGTAAGCACCATCTGCCAAGGTGCCAGGCAATGGTCTATTGCTCCTAGGAGACTCCATGTGTGCTTATGTATCTGCATAAAAGTAATCAGATTCAAACCACATGCACTTATTGGTGACACCAGTAATTTATAAAACAACATTTAACAACGGTAACACCAACAAACAGGAAATCTTGACCAGCAACTGAAAATTAAGATCATGCCATGCTGATTAAAAAGCATATGAGTTTCTTCTTTTACTTCACAAAACTTCACTAGTATTAATTTTTGTTTTTGAAAATCTATATTATAAGATGAAAAGCTTCTGCAACTTTTAAACTTGAGGTTTAATAGCATCCTTAAAACTATAGTTAAAGGTATTTTCCTTAGGAAATTTATTCAGTTGGGCATTTTTTTGAATACTCTGCATTATTAAGTATTTTTATTAGCATACTTTTATTTCTATCTTGCTTCAAATGGGAAGAATACACATTCACGTTTCTATGAACAGCATTATTACAAATTAATTCATTACTCCAGAGTGCTTTCTACAGGTCCATAAAGAGTTACAGAGTCCCTGGCTGGTGCCAACAGTTACCATGCTTGGCTGCTAACTACAAGGTTACGGGTTGAGTCTCCTCAGAGACACCTTGTTAGGAAGACCTGGAGACCTGCTTCCAGAAGCTTAACCATTGAGAACCCTGTGGGGCCCATTCTAGTCTGTCACATGTGGGTTTGCCAGGAGTTGGAAATGACTTCACAGAAACTGGTTATAAAATGCTATAGAGCTATAGATCACATACAATGAAAGGTTGCTGTATCTCTCCCTCTATTGTAAAAATGGTATGTAAAGAGAT
>NW_006922071.1:1690440-1696782 GCF_000298275.1 Orycteropus afer afer | reverse complement strand
ATTCTACAAGCATTCAACAAGGTTTGACTGTATAATTTGAATCACTTCACAATTTTTCTTTATGAAAACAAATAAAAATGAAATGGAGAAAAGACATGGAATCATTGAATTTCATTTGAGATTTTCACTGAATATCAAGTTATAGACTTATAAATAGTTCCTCATATATGTGTGTTTAGGATTGACTTTGAAAGGGGTAGTGTTAGTTTAGTCTAAGTTTTATGCATCATGTTCATGAAGGCAATACAAAATTAAGGTTCCTAACCATTAGAGATGTGCTTCTCAAGAGCACTTAAAGAGAGAAAGTTCCCGGGAGGGAATGCTCAGATGGATTTCTATCAGGTGTATTTAGAACTCAATGAATGACTTGAGTGTGCTTCCTCAGAATGGTCTGGGAATTAGGAATGCGTTTAATTTGACTGGGATATCCTATTTGTTGCTATAAAGTTCTCCAATGCGTTCTGTGCTATTCTGCTGCAAATCATAAGCATTTTCTCCCTTTTGTCAGCCTTGAAGTATACAGTTACACATAGGTAGACATCTCTTCTATGGAATGAATGCAAATGGAATGAATGCACCAACACCTCCTTCATTTTATATTTCATTGAGAGAATATCAGTGAAACTCCTAGTGCACTAGGAAATAAAAGAAATCTTTTTACCTTGTCAGATATTTTTTGCTATGGGAGATTTTTACTAGGCAAAATAAACACTAGCTTTCTCTCACGTATACATCTAAATATGCTTGAGACTACAAATGGTGAGTAATGTCACCTGTGTTAGATGAAAAGGAGATATACTGCCAGTGTCGAGGTACATATCTCTTTGATTCTATAGTACATAGCCATTACTTCCAAAGAGTTTAGGATTCAGGTTGCAAACCAATAACACATGTGTTCCATTCTAAAGAAGCAGTTCTTTAGAACTACTTTTATACACAGATATATGCAGCAAAGAAAAGGAGGATTGTCTTCCTTTATACAGATGAGGGAATAAAATATTTCATTTGCATGAGAGTGGGGGTTATAAGCAAACATCTATAGATAAACTTGTCGTTAACTGCTGTTGAGTCAGTTTCAACTCATAGCAACCCCATGGGTGCAGTAGAATTGCTTCCTCAAATAAAAACAAAAAAATGAAAAAAAAAAGAAATTGAAAGATAGCTATGTACTAGACATATGTTAATGAAACTGGGATTTAAAATAAAACTAGAGTTGGCCAGGTTTGCCACATGAAGAAATAAAATGACAGATGAATGGAAGAAGTGATATTCAAAGCAATGAAATGCATGACCAATGAATACTCTGACCTGTGTGCCAGTGCAGTGACCCTACGTGAGAACAGTGCTCAAGAGGACTTTTTTTTCTTCTTTTTAGGTTTCCAGTTAGGGTTAGGTTTTGTTATATTTATTTTTATTCATGTATGTGTGTGTGTGTGTGTGTGTGTTCGTGTATGGGAGCTCTGGTGGTAAAGTGCCTAAGACATTTGAGTGCTAACCAGAAGGCTAACTGATGGTTCACACCCACCGGCCACTCCACAGAAGGAAGATTGGGCAATCTACTTCCATAGAGATACCACCTCAGAAACCCAAGGAGGGGTCACAATGTTTTTATTTTTTTCCCCATGTGTACACACAAACAAACACATATCAAACACATATACACATACACACACACACGTGCACACAACCATACACACACACACACACACATATATATATTGTTGTTGTTGTTATGTGTCATTGAGTCGGACCTGACTCATAGCAACCCCTCTTTGTGTTTCCAAGGCAGTATCACTAGGGAAGTAGATTGCCCAACCTTCCTTCTGAGGAGTGGCTGGTGGGTTTGAACCACTAGGCTTCTGGTTAGCAGTCAAGTGCCTTAGGAACTATGCTACGAGAGCTTATGTATATATAAGATATATATATGTATATGTATATATGTATATATATGTATATCTCAAAAAGACTTGGTTGTCATTAGCTTTGGGCCACTCTTTAGTTATACAATGAATAGGAATAGGAATTTTACACTTTGAGAAAATATCTTGCTATAGCCATTTAGGAATAGATGAAAGAATACCAGGCAAAAGGTGTCTACAGCTTTGAAATCATATTTTTCCTTGAACTTCAGCCAAGTGGAAAATTAGACATTGTAAATTTTACTAGTCACAATTAAACAGTATATTTTTGCAAATGAGGATCTTTTTAGTTTCAAAAACAAAAGTTTAATTTTATCAATCCATCTCACCTTTTCCTTTAAATTTATGACTCCATCAAGATCAATGAATTTGTTAGCACTAGAGAACTATTATTATTAGAACTATTATTATTAGATACAGTCCCAGTGTTTTTGACTCCTGGGGACCCTTGCAACAGAGTAGAACTTCCCTGTGGGCTTTCCATGGCTGTGATCTTTACAGGAGCATATCCTCAGGTCTTTGTTACCATGGAGCCCCTGGTGAGTTTGAAATGCCAACTTTGTCCTTAGTATCTGAGTACTTAACCATTTGTTCTGCCATATCAAAATTTTCACAAGTAATATATCAAAATTTTCAGGTACCTTATCTTATTTGTTTTTTTCTGCAAACTTATGAGCAGACATTTTTGCCCCATTTTATAAATAAAGAAACTGAGTTAAGAACATTCAGTGCCATCTTGTGTAAGATTAAACTCTAGTGAGTCATAAAACTGGGAATTCCCAAGTTTAGTACCTCCAACTCCAGACTTTGTGTTTTTGTAATCATGAAGCTGTTTGAATGGCCTTCCCTTCTGCACCTAGCCATCCTGCCTATCTTAAGTCAGTATCTAAAATAAGCTATTAATAACTCTTCCTGTTCAGTGTCACATAGTGTCCTTCACTATTGATTCCCCTTTCCTTTGGGATTTCTGATTTTGTAATCCTGTTGATATGAAATTTTGATCCATTCAGTTGAATGACTTGCAGAATGCTATTGGCTTTCTGATTTTGAATGTTTCCCTGGCCTCCAGGCAGCTGTATTTAGCTCCAATGATTTACCTCTTTCTGTAGGCCCAGTGAGATTCTCTCTGCTAATGCCCAATGGTATTACTTATGGTGGCCCCTGCTCTCTTACATCAGTACAGGAAGGGACCTTGATCACTAGCTTGATACACAGGAAATTCTATATAATGGTGAAATGTTCCAGTTCCATTGACTGTCACAAGAAGGAAACATTAACCTCTCTTGCTTTCTGATCTAACTACCACTAAATTGCTTTTTCACTTTACTACCAAAAATATTGAGAGAGTATTATGCACTGCATTTTCCATTGCTTCCTGCCTGTTTTCAACATCATAACCTTCATATCTGTTTTCCTAACTTCATTAAAGATGCACTTGAAAATCTCACAAAGAAATCCTAGTCACCAAATATTATGGACGATATTTAATCCTTCTCTTGATTGATCACGTTTTCCAGTGCCTCTCATTTTTCTTTTCATTGCTCAATTTTCTTTTGGCTTTCTTTCTATCCTTGAAGCCATTTCTTATCCATTTCCTTGGGTCACATGTAACCATGATCATTCAAAAATGTGACATCCTTACGGTTCACTCTATGTGGTCTTGACCATATCCAGATGGCTCCCAAATTTGTTTCACAAGTCCGTAGTTTTTATTGACACTATACCCGTATCTCCCTCCATATCCTTCTAGATTTCTCCATGTATCAACAAACTTAAATTCAATGTTTTTAAAATGTAACTAAGAATTTATTACAAAGTGTGTTTTCTCCTGTATATCTTATTACAAGTTATAGTGCCAATGATTCACTTAGGTGGCTTCCTTGTTCTTTGGTTGATGTCAGTCAAAAACAGTCTCTACATTAATCTCCTAAATATCTCTCAGTTTTACCTCCTTTTTTAACATACCTACTGTTGCCTTAGTAAATGAACTCAATTCACAGACTACTCTGGGCTATTAAAATAACCTCTTAGCCAATTTCTGTATCATTAAAATTTCTCCACTCTTGTGTTCTTCTTATATTACAACTGTGTAAAATTTATAAAAACAAAAATTAACCAAACATATCTATATTATGCAAAATTGTTTTCTCCTTCCAAAAATTAAATATTCATTCTTTTAGGTGAGCACTTCTGATTATTCAATTATCTACCAAGACAGACACTCAGGAAACAATGATAGACCCAAAGCTAACCTCATTTGGTAGATGACAGGGACTTTAATCAAATAAGCATGCAAATAAAAGTAAATTTACATCTTTAACTTTCCTGTTACATGGCTGAGGGTATATACTGGGGTAGTCTAAGGAGCCTAGAAGGTCAGGCAAGATGATTCTTCAGTTGAAATCTGAAGAGTGGTTAAAGTGAGATAGAAAAAGAAGTTCTACATGGAGGAAGGAATTTGGATAAAATCCCTTAAATAGTAACAAGCTCAGAAAATTTTAAGAAATTACAGGAGATTATATTTAAGTAGTAGAAAGAAGATGGGGCAATCTACTTCTATAATGACTTACAGCCTTGGAAACCCAATCAGTTTCACTATGAGTCAGAATTGACTCAATGACAGTGAGTTTGGATTGGTTTGGTATATTTAAACAAAGAGCAAAGGGAAGATTGTTATAATTGATTATACAGGACCATAAAAACTGTAATAAAAACTCTGGTCTTTATTTAATTAATTATTTTTAATTGTGATGTGGGTGAAGATTTACAGAGCTAATTCACTTTCCATACAGCAGTTCACATCCACTTTGTCTCATGACATTGACCACAGTTTAACACAATACAACAGCTCCCCTCCCACTTCCTCCCCATAATTACCTCTTCCCAGTGTCCATCCCTCCATGTACTCCTGCCCCCTGATGTGTCTCCCTGTGCATAAGGAGCCCTTTTTTCTCCCATGATTGTTCTCTCCAAGGAGTGTATCTACCTGAGGTAAGCTTCAACTCATATGCTTGTCTTTTCTTTGGCTGGAAATCATGGGTGTGGGTTCAATTCCAGACCTGAGGAGCAGCTAAGGGCCATGATCTCAGTGGCTCCATCAGGCTCTATTGGACCAGCAAACCGGGTCCCCCCACTTTTTTTTTCCTCCAAATGATTTTGAGTTTTGTTCCACACTGTTCTCCCTCTAAATCAAGGATCTCCTACATAGGTCCCCATCCAAATAGATGACAGTGGTAGCCGGGCACCATCTAGTTCTTCTGGTCTCATAGTCGTATAGGCTACAGGTCGGATGATGTACCAGTCGCTGGGACTAATTGTATCCATGAATTTTGTTTTTCTTCATTCTTCTTTGCTCTGGACAAGGAGAGACCCATCGTTGCATCTAGAGGGCAGCTTGCTAGCTTTTAAGATCCCAGTCTCTACTTGCCAAAGTAGGAGGTGGAACAATGTTTTGTATAGTATGTTATGCCAATTGAGCTTGATGTCCCCAGTGACTGTGGTCCCAAGCCAACAGGTTCAACAACTCGGTCCCTCTGGGTAGCTAGCTGTGACCAAGCAGTGACCACAACCTTGCCCCTCATCAGCCCTACTATATAGCTAGGAATTCTGATCATTCACATAAACTTATAGGTCCATTGTCTGCCAACTCTATACATGTCTTGGATACACTCCCCATTTCAAAGACATACCTAATCATTCAGCCTGTCCACCAATCTATCCACCCATATACCCATGTTAGCCTTCACTGACAATGCAGTACTGTATGAGCAAAAGTGTGCATCTTTGTTGTCTGTACCTCCCATGTACCTCTCTAAGTCTTTCTCTTCCTCAATGCTGCCTTATTTGTCACTCACATTTTGTACATTGCCCTTCTCTTCACCCAAATCAATACTTATCTCTATCTATCTAACAGTCTTCCTTCCCCTCCCCTCCCACCCCTGGTAACCAACAAAGAAAATTTACTTCCATAGCTGAACCTTTCCTTGACTTTTACAATAATGGCCTAATACAATATTTGTCCTTTTGTGATTGACTTATTTCACTCAGCATAATGTCCTCCAAGTTCATTCACATTATGCAGTGTTTTGCAGATTCTACATTATTATTTAGTGTTGCATAGTATTCCATTGTGTGTAGTGTGTATTTACCATAGTTTGGTTATCCATACCTCAGTTGATGGACACCTATGTTGTTTACATCTTTTGGCTATTATAAATAGTGCTGTGATGAACATGGTTGTGCATATATCTGTTCTTGTCATGGGTCTCACTTCTTTAGGGTATATACCTACTAATGGAATGGCTGGATCAAATGGTATTTCTAATTCCAACTTTTGAAGGAATCACCATACTGCTTTCCACAATGGTTGTACCATTTTACAGTCCCACCAGCAGTGTATGAGAGTCCCAATCTCTCCACAACC
>NW_006922071.1:1665393-1685830 GCF_000298275.1 Orycteropus afer afer | reverse complement strand
ATCCCACATGAAACTTAGGCTTTCTTCATTTTGTTTTGATTTTTTTTTTTTTTTTTTCTGATTGATCCCTTTCCAAAGAAGTATTCAGGTATTTGACTTCAATCTCATTAATTCTGTCTTCCATTGCATCAATTCTACCCCTTTGCCCTTCCAATGTTTTATTTATTTCTGACAATTTGGTATTAATCTTCTGGGTTTCTATCTGTAGATTTAGAATCATTTCTAATTTTTCATTTCTTTTGCCATTTTGTTCTTGTATTTTCTTCCAAATGAGAAGAATTTTTATTTTAAGGTATTTTCTGTGCTTTCTTTGGTCTGTCTCTCAATCCTTTGAAGATACCTAAATATAATTCTTTTGAATTGCTTATCAGAGTGTTCCAATGGTGCTTCTTCCTCAGGGATGTGTTCAGGGTCTGTATCCTGCTCCCTTGTTTCTACCACTTTATCCTGCTTCTTTGTGTGGACTGTGATGGTCTGTTGTCTGTGAGGCATCATGGCATTGCTGTATTTAGATCTCTGTTAACTGTTTGTGAAGAGCAGCCAAGAGTGATTCAGGCTTTTCTTGGTGGATTTTTATCATTGGCCCATTAGTGGAGAAGGAGGTGGTGACTTTCATGCAGTAAGTTAATTTGCAGGAAGTGTGGGTGTAATTGTGTCTTATGGGGACTGTTGCTGTCTCCCACTGAGTTAGACAAAAATTACAATTGAATAACCATCAAAAAACTAAAAGCACATGGATAAAAAACACACCAGGTAATCCCAAAGGAATAGTAATCTAAAAAAGAAGAAAGGGAAAAAGAAGAAGAAAAAACAAGAAAACCTGCAAAATTTGGGGATAAGAGAAAAAAATGTCGACAAAGAGTATAATGAAGGAAAGAAAAAAAATGGGAAAGATGCAAAAAGAAAACAAGGAATGGGGTTAACCATGAGAGAAAGGGGGAGAGACTTAAATTAAAAAAAAAAAAAAAAATTCAACCAGGGATAGGGAAAAGAAAAAGTGCTGAAAACTAGGATGTGCGAGGGGGAGAATAAGAATAATAGTAAGAAGAACAAAAGTACTACTAATAATAGTTGTTTTAAAACAGACAAATACAAGCAAAGTAATCATGCAAAAAAAGAAAGCAAAAAAGAGAAAAATAAAATCAGTGGAGGACAAGACAGTGCACCAGTCTCCGTCTGAGCATACAGACTGTGATGGAGTTTCTGTGGGCCCAGAAAGTAGATGGGAGTGGGGGATGGCCACACCTCTGTTCACCAAGTGGGTGTGTGATATAAGAGTAACAGGAGGAATGTCGTGCCTTTTCAATCTGGCAGGTCCAGAGTGTCCTTGAGGTTGCTGGAAAGCAGAACATGTTCTTAAGCTCCAGGAATCTGTGAGAGTGCTGTCTCTTTAAATATCCAAAATAGTCAAGCCGCTCGTAAACATTCAAAATTGCGGAGCCTTCCGGACCTGCAAAAGATCACAGCTCAGCCCTCCTTTTTCTTCACTTTCTCCATTTATTCCCCTGCCACCAGAGCAGTCCTCCATGCAGTCCTTGGCTAGCAGGGCTGATTTTTAGGTTCTTAGGTCCTACCACCACTCAGCACTCTCAAAGCTGTCTGTGCCATGCCATCAGGATCGCTCAGGATTGCTGCCAGACTGCAGCTCCGTCCGTCTCCTTTTTTGGTATTTTCATGTAAATTCTTCAGGTAGTTGGGGGTTTAGTCCACTTCTATATCCTTCTCTTTAAGGCTCAGGGGCCCAGGATTATCTTCTGTGTCTGTGTTAATTGGTTTCTCTTTTCTTTGTTGAAGATGGTCTGTTCAGTCTTTCTGCCTAGTCTGCCAACTTACCAGTGGTCACCTATAATATCCCATTTGCACAGCAGCCAAGAAACGAGGTAAGTGGTGGGACCATCTCTTTCCTGAGGTCAGAAGGCAGGCAGACTGGGCTCTGGTCTTTATTTTAAATACAAATAAAACAAACTGAAAGTTTTAAGAATAGAGGAGACAGAGATGTGATTTGAAAACACATCACAAGAAGCCAGAGTTAATATGGGAACACTGGATAAGAGGTACTGCCAATAAGATGAAGATAGTATGGGATATGAGGATTGTAGTCATTATAGGCATCATTAAGGAAATCAGATTTGGTAAAGCAGAGGGTCAGTGAAAAAGAGGAAGACTTTCAATGAGATGGGTTGATACTGGCTACAACAGTGGGTTCAAATACAGCAAAGATCATGAAGTTGGTGCAGGACCAGGCAGTTTTTCATTCTGTTGTACATGGGGTCTCTATGAGTTGAAATAGTGTTGACTTCACCTAACAACAACAACATCAACAATGATTATGGAAAGAAGTAACAAGCTTTAAGACATATTTTAGGAGTAGATTTCTAATTTGTTTTTAAATAACAAAATCTTTAAATTCATTAAATAGGGGAAAAAATAATCAAAGAGAGGAAGTTATCAAGGATTATTTCTGGATGTCTAGTTAGCAAAATAAATGAACTTTGAAACTGGTGAAAAGGATATGTATTTAATGGGGGAAACAAGGCCAGTTGATGATGTCTGGTTTTATGTACATTATATTTAATGCACCTCTACAACATAAAACATGATGATGCTATCAGGCAGTTAAGTATATGAGAATAAAATAGAAAATGTTACAGATGTAAATAAAACTGAGGTTAAAGTATAACTTTTCAGGTCATTGACATACAAATTAAAATTAGAACTATAGGCACGAAAGGGATTGGGTAGGTAGAGAATATAAATCTCAAAGGAAAGAAAGCAAAGATGAATCATCAGGAATCCTGACAACTAATATCTGCATAGAAGATGACAAGGCCAAAAAAGCAGACTGCAAGGAGGAGGTGGTAAAGTGGTAAGAGGAGATGCTTCAGAATGATATGTGACAAACCTGAAGGGAGAGGTTTCAAGGTCAAGGGAGTGACCAAATATCTCTAAGCATACAAAAGAAAGACTATTGATGTTTATTAGATTTGCCTATATGGAGTTGTGGGAGCTCTGGTAGTGTAGTGCCTAAGGCCCTTGACTGCTAATTAATTGGAATTCCAATGACACGTAAGTTATTCCTTTTGATGGTATCCCACATGAACCTTAGGCTTTCTTCATTTTGTTTTGTGTTCAAACTCACCAGCCACTCCTCAGAAGGAAGATGGTGCAATCTACTTCCATAGTGATACTGCCTCAGAAACCCAAGGAGGGGTTGCTCTGAGTCGGGTCCGACTCAATGGCACATAATAACAACAACAACATATGTAGTTATATGGGTGAAATTATCAATAACTTTCGTAAGTGACAGGGATTTGAAATTATGTTAGAGAATGTTGAGAAGTTAATGAGAAGTAAAAGAAAAAGGAAAACACACAGATTCAGACCAATGATCTTTAATAATTTTACCCGTGAGAGAGAAGAAATAATGGTTTGCTAATAGTAGAAGATTTGTTTGTTTATTATAATTACTTGAATAAATTTTTATGAGCAGGGTAAAGATGTAGTTAAGAAGTAGGTGAAAGGGAGAAGGTTTAATTCAGGGTGCCAAAACTATATGTTTTATGGATCTACCAAACAGTATGTCCCTTTATAGACAATATTGCCAACTATAAAACAATAGTAGTTATAGATTCTATGGGTAACTGTAAAGGCATTCCAATTCAGAAACTGAAATTTTTCATATTATTGAAAATTTTTGTGGAAGGGGTTCTCTTACATAGCACAGATTATTCATATATTGTAAAAAGAACATTTTTAAAGACAATAAATAGATGATAGATTAGATAGATAGATAGATTGATTGATTGATGAGTTTGTATACTTGAGGAAGATGGGAAACTTTTCAATGGGTCCCAAAATAACCACTGCCATCAAATCATTTCCAACTGATAGTGACCTTATAAAATAGAGTAGAATTGCCGCATAGGATTTCTAAAGCTGTGAATCTTTACAAAAGCAGATTGTCTCATTTTTCTCCTGCAAAGAGATGGTATGTTTGAACCACCAATCAATTGGTTAGCAGCCAAATGCTTTAGCCACTGTACCACCAAAGATCCTTCCTAATGGATAGAGTGATCTATTTTTCATTGCTAAGTAGAAGATGAGGTCATCTTCTAAAAGTGAGGCTGAAATTAGGAAAATGAATGAGCTTAGGGTAGATGAGGTAGAGAAAAAGAAAAGCTAAGATTAAGCAGTCAAATAATTGATGGTCTAGGTTATTTCTTGTCTCTTTCAAGGTGTCACCCAGCTCCACCATAGATATTATAGAAAAAAAAAAAAAAAAAGATGATAGACAAGTGATGATAGATGATAGATAGATAGATTAGATAAAGAGGGTAAATAAAATCCAATCTCCTTAATATAATCTTCCTTCAACTACATTGTTGACCTTGACATAGTCTTTCATGGCAGATTCCCCATACCAAACCAAAAAAAAAAAAAAAAAAAAACTCACTGCCATCAAGTTGATTCTGACTCATAGAGACCTCAGGGTGATCAATCTTTACCGAAGTAGACTGCCCAGTCTTCCTTCCACAGAGTAGCTGGTGAATTTGAACTGCCACCCTTTTGGTTAGCAGTCAACTGCCTTAGGCACTACACTGCCAGAGCTCCTCACACAACTGTAATTTCTTTAAACTACATCTTGACTCCCCCCATGTTTGCAAATATTGGTTGCTGTGTCTGCTTATATATCTGTCTAAACTATTCATTGGTGAACTAATGCTACGCATTCTTTAAGACACAGATCATATATATTTTCCACTTGTAATATCTCTCTAATTCCCTAAAGTCTAGAACTTTAATGGTGCTCAATTAATAGATGAAAGAACAAATTTGCTCAGTCACTTAATTAAGGTGTGAGTTTATTTTGAACTTGTTTTTGAGTTTCTTGTTTAATTCTGTATCCCTGATGATTTGTTTCCAGTGGCAATACTAACATGATCAAATTGAAAAGCAATTCTTATTAAGGATATACTAGCAAACAGGAGCTTTGTACGATAAACTATCAATTTTTTTCCCCTTAATTAAACTTTCAACTGAGTAACAATCTCCTAAAGTTAATTTATTGCATTTAGAAGAATGTTAACTTCAATTTTAGATTTGTATTAAAATGATTAACTTCTGAAACATTTAATTTAAAATTCCTCCAACTTTAAGATAATGAGCAAAATATCATAGATTATATTTAATTTTAATTAAATACTTTTAAGACAAAGTCCAAAAAGTGTTAAATGTTTTCTATTTTAGTATAAAATTTCTTCTTATTGGACAAAAGCAATTAGCCTACATCCAAAGAATACACTGTAATATAGCGTGAGTCCATATTTCATAACAACAGAAATAAACAAGTTTAAATTAGTTTTGCTTCCTTACATTATCTACAGGAAAAAAAAAAAAAAAAACAAATACAAAAAGCAAAAAATGACAACAGAAACACCATTAGGAATAGATGTCCAAGAATAGTCAGATGTTTATTTATTGAGTGGGATGAAAGTCTCCATTATCTCAATGAATGTACAAATTTGATATGCTGTACTCATCACACACATTCCCATTGCTACCATTCATTTTAACTGCTCACCATAGAGCTCTGGTGGCATAGTGGTTAAAGCATCTGGCTGCTATCCAAAAGGTCAGTGGTGCAAACGCACTAGCCACTCTACAGAAGAAAGATGAGGTTGTCTGTTTCTGGAAAGATTTACTGCCTTGGGAACCCTATGGGACAGTTCTCTTTTGTCCTAAAGGGTTGCCATGAGTCAGAATTAACTCCATAACAGTGAGGGTACATTATGTGTCAAGATATTCTCTAAGCCCTCATCAATTATATGATCTTTCTAAAACATTGTAGGGTAGGTACTATAACCCTAATATGCACTGAGATTCAAGTGCATCTACTCTGTGTGATGATTAACTTTATGTGTCAACTTGTTTACGCTTTAGTACCAGATCATTGAATCAAATAGTAATCCAATTGTTACTGGGAAGAAACATCTAGAATAGGTTACTTTAAGTAAAGGAAATTATTCTTAGGAATGTGGGTTGTCTTTTTCCAATCAGTTGATAGTCTTTTTAAGAGAAAATCCAAAGTTTCCAGGATTCTCAAGACTGTAGCATCAATTCCTGCTTAAATTTCCGGTCTGCATCCTTGCCGATGCATTTTGTAATTGTCACACCCACAGTCACTAAAATACTATCTTAAATATATATATCCTGTTGGTTCTATTTCCCTGGAGAGCCCACTTAGCAATTGGTATTTATTGAATTTTACTTTGACAAAGTTTGAGTCCTCACCACATACTCTTAACTATTAGATGCAAACATCTATTAATAATTAGAACATGGAATACATGCAGCATGAATCTATGAAAATTGGAACTCGTCTAAAATGAAATAGAATGCTTGAAGATAGATGTCCTAAACAATAGTAAAATGAAATGGACTGATATTGTCCATTTTGAATTAGACAATCATATGGTCTACTATGCCTGGAGCTCTGGTAGCGTAATACCTAAGTCACTTGACTGCTAACAAGAAGGCTGGCAGTTCAAACACACCAGCTACTCCTTGGATGGAAGATGGGGCAATCTACTTCCATAGTGATACTGCCTCGGAAACCCAAGGAAGGGTCGCTATGAATTGGGTCTGACTCGATGGCACATAACAACAACAACAACAACTATTCCTGGGATGACAAATTGAAGGGAAATGGTGTCTTATTTATTGCTAAAAATAATATTTCAAGATCTATCCTGAAGTACAATGCTGTTGGTGGTAGGATAATACCCATACATCTACAAGGAAGACAATATGACTATTATTAAAATTTATGCAGCAACCACTAATGCTAAAGATGAAGATACTGATGATTTTTACCAACTTCTGCAATCTGAAATTGATCAAACATGCAGTCAAGATGCATTGATTGTTAATGGTGGTTGGAATGAGAAGTTGGAATCAAGGAAGAATAATTAATAGCTGGAAAATATCATCTTGGTGATAGAAATGATGTTGGAGATCACGTGAAAGTAGTATTTTGTAACACCACTAAGAATGCTGTTTTACAACAACATAAATGATGACTATACATATGGCCCTTATACATGGAATACACAGAAATTAAATGATTACATCTGCAGAAAGAAACAGTGAAGCAGCTCAATATTCCCCATCAGAAAAAGGTAGCACTGACCGTGAAGAGATCATCAAGTGCCTATATGCAAGTTCCAGCTGAAGCTGAAGAAAATTAAAACAAGTCCCTGAAAGCCAAAGTAAGATCTTAAGGCTACCCCACCTGAACTTAGAGACCATCTTAAGAATAAATAGGAAACACTGAACACTAATGACTGAAGATCAGTTTGTGGGACGACAACAAAGACATTGTACATGAACAAGAACATTCATTGAAAAAGCGGAACAGAAAGAAGAACCAAAATGAATGTCAGAAAAGGCTCTGAAACTTATTCTTGAAAGTAGAGTGGTTAAAGTGAATGGAAGAAGTAAAGAAGTTAAAAGCTGAGCATAATGTTTCAAAGGTAGGCTTGAGAAGACAAAGTATTAGAATGAAATGTGCAGAGACCTGGAGTTAGAAAATGAAAAAGGAAGAATAAGCTAAGCATTTTTTATGCTGAAAGAACTGAAGAAAAAAATCGAGAGAAGAGTTGCAATACTGAAAGTTTCTTTGGGCAAAATATTGAATGATGCAGGAAGCATAAAAAGAAGATGGAAGGAATGCACAGAATTACTGTACCAGGACGTGGCATATCATCAAGAACCAATGTTATTGAATAAAAAAAAATCTAAGCTAAACTTATGGCATTGGTGAAAAAACGTGGCTCCAGAAATTAACACAGTATCAACTGAGATGTTTCAACAAACAGATGCAACCCTGGAACCACCCATTCATTTATGCCAAGAATTTTGGAAGACAACTACCTGGCCAACCAACTGGAAAAGATCCATATTTGTTATTATTGCAAAGAAAGGTGATACAACACAATGCAGAAATTGTTGAAATAGGATACACAAACAACATTTTTTTGAAGATAACTAAGAATATACTAAAGTAATACAACAACAAGAAACTGCCAGAAAATCAAGCTAAATTGAAATTATTTGGAATGAAGAATATCATTGCTCTTGTAAGATGGATCTTGGCTGATGACAGAGAATACCAGAAATATATTTGCCTGTGCTTTATTGACTATGCAAAGGGATTCAACTGTAAAATAATTACAGATAACATTGTGAAGAATGGGGATTCAAGAACACTTAATTGTGCTCATGAGGACACTGCTCATTGTTCCAGAGGCAGTCCTTCAAACAGAATGAGGGAGTATTCTGTGACTTAAAATCAGGAAAGGTGTGTATCAAGGTTGCATCCTTTCAGTTTACCTATTAAATCTGCATGGTGAGCAAATGATCCAAAAAGTGGAACTATATGAAGCAGAATATAGCATCAGGATTGGAGAAAGACTTATCAACAACCTGAGATAAGCGGATGATTCTACTTTTCTTGCTGAAAGCTACAGGACTTAAAACACTTAATGAGGATCAAAGATTACAGCCATCAATATGGATTACACATCAATGTAAAGAAACGAAAATCCTCACTACAGAACCATTAAGTAACATCATGATAAATGGAGAAAAGAGTGAAGTTGTCAAGGATTTCATTTTACTTGGATCCACAATCAAAGTCCATGGAAACAGCAGCCAGGAAAGCAAATAGCATATCACATTGGAAATAACTGCTGCAAAAGACCTCTTTAAAGTGTTAAAACAAAGATGTCACTTTGAGGACTAAGGTGGACTTGACCTAAGAATGGTATTTCCATCATCCCATATGCATGTGAGAGCTGTACAATGAATGAAAAAGACAGAAGAATTGATGCCTTTGTATTACATATTGGCAAAGAATATTGAATATACCATGGACAGCCAGAAGAGTGAACGTATCTTCCATGGAAGAATCACAGCCACAATGCTCCTTGGAAGTGAGGATGTGGAGACTCCATCTCATATACTGTGGGCATGTTTCAAGGACAGAAGACTTCCTGGGGAAAAACAACATGCTTGATAAAGTAGGGAGTGAGCAAAAAAGAGGACCCCCCTCCCAAGGAGATGGATTGAAACAATGGATATAACAATTGACTCAAACATAGCAGACTGTGAGGGTAACACAGATCCAGGCTCTGTTTCTCTCTACTGTAGGTGGAGTTACCATAAATGGCATCCAACTTACGGACACCTAACAATAGTGGGAAAGGAGCTCTGGTAGCGTAGTGCCTAAGGCACTTGACTGCTAACCAGAAGGCTGGTGGTTCAAACCCACCAGCCACTACTCAGAAGGAAGGTTGGGCAACCTACTTCCATAGAGATACCACCTCAGAAACCCAAGGAGAGGTCATTTATGAATCGGGTCCAACTTGAGGGCACATAACAACAACAACAACAATAGTGGGAAGAAGAGAGCCATCTAGGGAAGTTTTAATTTGGACTCTCCTTTGAAAGCTGAAGAGAAGTTAGCCAGAACATGTGAATAGGTTTAAAATTCTGCTGGCAGAGAGGCATAAATAGCTAAACAGACAGACCTGAGAGAAACCGTGGATATTCTAGACATGGTGAACCTTTGGGAGTTTATGCAGCTTCCTGGAGAAGCGAGCCAATGCAGAGAAATATACAGGCAGCAAATCAGTTTATCACTTCCTCATTTATCATTGCCTGCTTTTCATAATTTGAGAATAGTATTTGTTTTCTTCTTGGCAGTAAGTGTAAATAAATACCAAAACAAAACTCACTGCCGTGGAGTCGGATTCGACTCTTAGTGACCACTCGTTGGGTTTCTGAGGCAGTTTCACTATGGAAGTAGATTGCCCAACCTTCCTTCCAAGGAGTGGCTAGTGGGTTTGAACTGCCAGCCTTCTGGTTAGCAGTCAAATCTCAGGCACTATGCCAGCTGAGCTCCCAAATGTAGATAGAACTACATTTTCTCACGTTTGTTACTTTTCTTTTATCCCACAACACATCTGTCACTTTGTCATACTGTGGTGGCTTCCATCTTGCTCCGATACTGGAAGCAATGCCCCTAGTATTTCAAACACCAGCAAGGTCTTCAACATGGGCAGGTTTCAGTGGAGCTTTCAGACAAGGTCAGACTAGGAAAAAAGACCTGGCCATATACTTCTGAAAATGAGCCAATGAAAATCCTATAGATATCAACAGAATATTGTCTGACAAAGTGCTACACGAGCTTCTTAGGTTGGAAGGCACTGAGAATGCACATTGGCCACAACAACGGCCCAGAGACTCCCAGTGCTCCTGAAGAAGGTTCAGGGCTAAGGCGTGCCACATGCCATCGTGCTTGGGACTGTTACAGGCCAGACTGATTCAGAGACAGCGACAACAACTATTGGAACTGCTAATGTCATTTATTGTGCTTAAGATGATAGAAAAAGTTTTAAAGCTAAGAGAGTAATTGCTAGATGTGAAGTAACCCTCTATAAACCTTATATCTTTGTAAATGTTTGCAGGTGTGGAAGGTACGTAGTTCTAGTCACTTTTTCCTTGTTTTATGGAGTGGTCATGCTTCCATCATGTATGTGATTAATTTCCAAGTGCAGAAATCTTAACAAGCTTTACTCACTTTAAATCTATATAGAGATCCTATTGTAAAGAAATTCCAAATTAAAGCTAGTACTTCTTGTTCTTATGAGCCGTCAAGTTGGACCCGACTCATAGTGACCCTCCTTGGGTTTCGGAGGCAGTATCATTATGGAAGTAGATTGCCCCATCTTCCTTCTGAGGAGTGGCAGGTGCGTTTGAACCACCAGCCTTCTAGTTAGCAATCCAGTGCTTTAGGCCCTATGATACCAGAGCTCCTAAAAAGTGCTTGAAAATGGATTTCCTTTGAAGAGCAGAACTTTGAAATAATTCAGAGAATTTTTCAGGCTGATATGTCCACTCATAGTAATACATAATTTAAGCATGTGAATTGTACTGCCCTCCCCAAGATGGTTTTGAGGCTCCTAGTTGTATTGTATGATTCCCACACCTCATTAAGAAAAATTCTCTATTTTGTTTTTCTGATATATTTTCAATTAAAAAATAAATACAATTAACAAGATAATAATCAAAGCTATTTCTTTTAAAAAAATAGATGCTATAGAAATTATACACCATTTGTAGGTTTGTTGATTTTGCCATGTTATGACTATATTCTTTATACAACCCTTCCATTCATGATTCTTTGTATGCCGTCATATGTGAAGAGTAAAGATACAGTAATAAATTAACAAATTCTTTGTTCTGTAGTGTTTATATTCAATGAACAAATACATATTATGTCAAGTCATCATGAATACTACAGAAAAATTAAAGCAGAGTTAGAGAGATAGTGAGTATGTGTATGATGTCTATGTGTGTGAATCAATGGTGGAAGAAGGTCTTTGCTCAGGTGACATGAGATGAGGCCTGAACAAAATGAAAGGGCAGAGCATGAAAATGTTTAGGGCAAGAACATTCCAAAAGGAATTCGGCTGGAGGAAGGGAGAGCAAGGGGGAGTGGGAATGAGTGTAAAGGAAGAAACAGTCAAGAGTCAGATCCTGCGGAGGCTCTTAATTTGGACTTTGCTTAATACGGCTAGTCAGGGATGTATTCTGCTTCAATCATGTTTTCAGTTTCTTTGTGGAATATATTTACTTCAGTAGGAGGAAGGGGGACAGAATGGAAATAGAAAACTAGGTAGGATAAATTTATGGTGGCACAGACAAGTCATGGTAGACTAGAGTAGTCACAGAGGAGAGGCAATATCTATCCATTTTCTAGCACTAGCTTTTATTTGGAATTTCTTGACCTACCTACTGCTGTTGAGTGGATTCTGACTCACAGAAACCCCGTAGAACAAAGGAGAGCTGCTCCATGGGTTTTCCAAGGTTGTAAATCTGAACAGACACAGACTGCCTCATCTTTCTCGTATGGAGTTACTGGTATATTTGATCTATCAACCTTTTGGCTAGCAGCCAAATGCTATAACCACCATGCCAGCAAGGCTCCTTTGGAGACATAATAATGCAAAATGCAATGTGCTTCCATCGAGTCGGATCCCACTAATAGAGACCACTCCTTGGGTTTCTGAGGCAGTACCACTACAGAAGTACATCGCCCAACCTCCTTCTGAGGAGTGGCTGGTTGGTTTGAACTGCCAACTTTCTGGTTAGCAGTCAAATGTCTTAAGCAGTAAACCACCAGAGCTCCTATAGTGTTGTAAAAGCATTGGGGATAGAATCAGCTATATCTGCTGTTGAATAAATAAGGAAGAAGTAAACAAAGACACCTAGCTTTTGTTATGACAAACTAAGTTGCTGGTTTACTGAATTGAGAAGATCACTATTTCCTCAGAGAAAAGAAGAGTATGAGATATTATTGTTTTTATTACTTAGTGCTGCTCTAACAGAAGATACCACAAATAGATGGCTTTAACACACAGGGCTTTATTCGCTTACAATTTTACAGGCTAGAAGTCCGAGTTCAAAGTGCCAGGCTCTAGGGACTGGGTGAAAGCCCCTCAGACTTGGGCTTCAGCTCTGCCTCCTGCTCCTGGCCCACTGACGCTGGAGGCTTTTCTTCACTCAGGTAGCTGCTGGCTGCTGAGGCTGACAAACCCAAGATCAACAGGTAAAAACACATAGTCCCTATATTACCAAACAACACAGCAGACCACTAATTTAAGTCCAGAAAATGTCCCAAGATCAGCAGAGCATGGCAGGCTGCTGAACAATGACTTGCAATATGCCAGGTTCAAGCATGCCCAAAAGCTGTAGGCCATTCCCAAAGCTTCTCCTTAAATACAGGAAACAGACCGCATCCCTAAAGCAGCTGCTGAGCTGCTTGAGGCAGATCCCACCACGGAGCTGATTGCCAGTCTCATCCTGGGGAGTAAAGCCACCGGGCTACACAAAGCCAGGCCCAGGCAAGCGACACATAACCTTAACGACCACAGCTATGAAGCAGGGAAATTACAGCTAACAACAGTAGTAATGTGAATAAAGCTATTTCAAATACAAGAATGGGTATTTCCTAAAACACATGGATTCATCAGACCAGGCCATGTTTGCTTCTGTTATACAAAGTGAATTAGAGCCAACTGTAGCAAAAGCAGCAGAGGACCTCCGGTGTTGCAGTGCTTAAGCTCTCAGCTGTTAACTAAAAGGTCATTGATTCCAATCCACCAGTCTCCTGTGAGAGAAAGATGTAGCAGCTTGTTTCCGTAAAGGTTACCTGTTGCCATCAAATCACCTAGACTCATCGTGACCCTATTGGACAGAGTAGAATTGCTCCATAAGGTTCCCAAAGCTGTAATCTTAAACAGTGTGCCACCGGTGTTTGCTGTAAAGATTATAGCTTTAGAAACACTACCAGACACTTTTACTCTGTCTTGTAGGGTTGCTATGAGTCAGAATCAACTCAACCACACACAACAACAACAAAAGAATAGCAAAACATATTGTTCAGTAAAAACATGACAGTTTTTCATAAGAAAAAAAATAAATCATTGAGAGAATTCATATAGGTTTTATTCATTTAATACAAAAAGCCAAGACTTACTGCTACATTTAGACATAAGAATATCAAGATTATATTATCCATATTGTTAGAGGGTCATAAACATAATATAGGTACCATAATGTATATAGATAGATAGATAGATAGATATAAACAGAGTTTATTTGTGGAAAATTTTTAAGTTGAAAAGTAGCAGGTGTCATTTGATCACTGAATATCTCACTCTACAGAGACTTGCTAAAATCAGGTATAGCTTGACCAGAATCACCAAAGAAAGTGCTTCAGCACAGAGACTTCAGCCCTGTAATTGTCTACACTTGTTTATGGTGCAGACAACTTTTGGAAACTTAGTGATTATTGTAGATTCCTTGCTACAGAAGTAACCACATGTCTTAGTTATCCAGAGCTCCCATAGCCGAAATACTGTAAGTGGGTGGTTTTAACAAATATAAATCTATTTTCCCACAGTTTAGCAGGTTAGAAATCAAAATTAAGTGTGCTGGCCCTAAGGGAAGGCTTCATCTCTCCCTCAGCTCTGCAGGAGGGTCCTTGTTCTTTGAGCCTCTGCTCCTGGGAGATCTTCATGTGGACTGGCATCTCTCTGCCCCCATCTCCACTCCTTTGTCTTAATCTCTTTTATATTTCAGAAGAAATTAACTGAAAAACACCTACACTGATTCTGCCTCATTTGTATAGTAACGACAACCTAATCCCAAATGGGATTTTGATTACAGGTGTAGAAGGTAGGATTTAAAATAGATTTTTTGGGGGATACAAATTAATACATAACATTCCATCCTTTCCACCCACCTCAAAAAACAAATTGTGTTCTTGCTACATGCAAAATGTATTAACCTTATTACATTATCCCAAAAGTCTTAAATCAGCCCCAAGTCCAAAATAGCATCTTCTAAAACTTCTAAATCAAGTATGGGTGAGACTTTAACCATATTCCATCCTATGGCAAACATCTTCATTCATCAACCTGTGAAATCTAGACCACAAGTTATCTTTCCTTCCTCCAAAGTATAATGGTGAAATAGGAACAACAAATGGCATCACAATAGGAGCGTTGGGGCTGTGGTCCACCCCTTCTGACAATGTCAGGGAGTGACACCAAAATAACCCAGGGTCTATGGCAACTGCTGCAGAGGCAATGGGTGGGCTAGCACCACAGGGGAAGAGGCTGCCAAGCTGTGGTATAACGAGGGTCAGTGTCACAAGACTCCTGGTGTGGAAACTTGGCACTACTACCACCCAATCACCCAATGTAGTAACTTGAGACTCCAATCACCCCTGTCACCTGCTAGTCAAGGTACAGAAAGGCAGGCGGCTGCTCAAATTATTGTGTGGAAAGAGGGATTTCCATCTTGGCCAATGGCATTGGGGAGAAGCTGCAAGAAGCTATAGGGGAGGTGCTGAGGCTGGGGAAGGTGGGGCCTTGTAGAGCAGTGCTCAGTCCTGTGCTCTGCCTATCCAGAGAATGTGACATCATGAGATACAGTGGCCTGACACCTACCCTAGCGATGCAACCTGGTACAAGGTAGACATTGCCATTAAAAATGGGAGAAATTGGAAGGAAAGGAAGAATAAATAGGCACCAACCAAGTCCAAAACTAAATAGAATGAATTATATTAGCTCTCAAGGCTTAAATATAATCTCTGAGGCCATATGGGCAATGGCCCTAATTTCAATATTATGGGATGGTCGTGCTCTCTGGATTCTTGGTGGAGGCCTCCTGGCCTAGAGATTCAGCTCTGTCTCCCAAGCCCTGTAGGATGGCAAAGCTACTCCTTTGGTTTAGGCGTTCCCAGTCTCCTAGTCCATCTGAATGGTAATCCCACCATCATTGCTCCAGCAGGCACTTTGCCTCTGTCCCTTGGGCACGGAGGCTCCACAACCTCAGCTTTGGGTGACAGTGCTTACCCTTTAATGGCAGCTCCACACCCCAGAAGGTACTTACTGCAGTGATAGGGTACATGGGAGACCCTCAATAAACGCTACTTAGAGTCCCTAAGGAGTCGGTATCTTTTTGCCTAGAGTAACAGAGGAAGAAGGAGAGTTGGGAATAAGAGGAATTAGAGTTGTCAAGAATCTGGCTCTTTGGAAATCTAGGAGGCTATATAGCGCCACCCTTGGGGATAGAGTAGACCATAGCTCCATCATTTGAAACTGAAAAGTTCTGCTTTTCATGCTCTTCCCAGCAGTTCTGCAGATCTCCAAACTGCTCTGGGACAATCCTTTTGTTTTCTTGGAGAATCATTTATGTAGCTGCTTTGGCTCAGTCCACCTGTAGAATTCCATGAGGCAGATAGTGTTATTTCCTGCCCCTCTTTCTCTGTCCCCTTCAGTCTAATCGGATGGGTTTTCTGCTTTTGTAGTTAGTTAGAACCATCAGTTAGAGATTTAATCTCTTTTATAAAAGATTGTGTGGTCACATCTTTTGTGAAAATTCTGACTCATGTCTTTAGTTTGTACAATGAAATTTTCCAAATATTAATATATGCACAACCAGGTTCATAGTAGCACTATCCACAGTAGCAACAAGATAGAAACAACTTCAATGTCCATAAATAGAGGAATGGATCAAAAACCAGAGTACATATACTAAATAGAATACTACCCAACGTAGTGTTATCAAAGAATAATGATGAATCTGTGAACTGTCTCAGAACATGGGTGAAGTTAGAGCCCATTATGATAAGTAAAGTTAGTCAATCAAAAAAGGACAGATATCGTATGTTGTTGTTGTTGTTGTGTGCCGTCGAGTCAGCCCCGACTCATAGCGACCCCTCCTTGGGTTTCCAAGGCAGTATCACTACGGAAGTAGGATTGCCCAACCTTCCGTCCGAGGAGTGGCTGGTGGGTTAGTTATAAAAAGTCAAGAAAAGATCTCCCCCACCCCCCCAAAAAAAAAGAAGGAAACATTCTTTGATGTTTACCTGGGTGAGCAAAGAAGGGAAGGTTAAACCACTAAGTAGAGGATAGATACATATTATTTGGGGAAGGAAACAATAATTACAATTTTTCTTTCCAAATCTTTAAGTTTTGTTTTCATTTGTCACAGTTCATTTTTAAGTTTATCTCTTTCCTTTCAAATTTACTGTAAGCAGTAAGGAGAAACCACGTGGTCCCTTTAATATCCTGCTTAGAAATCTCATCAGCCAGATATCCAAATTCATCACTGGCAAGTTCTACCTTCTACCAAACATTTGGGCATGATTCAGACAAGTTCTTTGCCACTGCATAAAAAGCACAGCCTTTCTTCCGTTGTTCAATCACGTGCTCATCATTTCCTTCAAAAGCTTCATCAGAAGCATGTATAATATCCACATTTCGAGTAACATTTTGTTGCTGGTTCCATATGTATTTTCTAAGATGATAGAGACTTTATCAATAGCCCTCCTCACTTCCTTCTGAGCCCTCACCAGAACTGCAGTTGGCATCCATGATTCTATCAATGTTCTGGCCCAGGCAATCTAGGCTGTTACTACGACTCTTGTTGCTGTTAGATGCCATCGAGTCATCTCCAACTCTTTACTACTTATAAGCACTTTAAAACTCTTCCAGTTTCTGCCTGTTACCAAATTCAAAACCACTTTAGTGGATTGAGCATTTGTTAGAGCAGCACTTCCACTCCTCAGTACCAAATTCTGCCCTAGCTATCTAGTGCTTCTGTAACAGAACCACACATAGGTGGCTTTGACAAACAGAAATTTGTTTCTTACAGTTCAGGAGGCTAGAAGTGCAAAGTCAGGGTGCAAGCTCTAGGGGAAGTCTTTCTCTCTCTGTCGGCTCTGGAGGAAGGTCCCTGTCTCTTTGAGCTTCTTCTCCTGACAGTCTTCATGTGGCATGGCATCTCTCTTCCCACATCTCTGTTCTCTTGCTTGTCTTAACCTATTTTTGTATCTCAAAAAAGACAGACTAAGATACACCCTACACTAGTCTACCTTATTAACATAAAAAAGGCAACCAATTTTCACATGGGATTATAACCATATGCATAGAGTGTAGCATTTACAACACATATTTTATGGGACATTATTAAATCATAACACCATGTTAAAAGGAGAAAACTCCTGAGCCCAGCGTCTAGTATCTTGTTCTTTCTTAGTCTAGTTGAAAAGAGCTGAGTCAATTTCTTACTAAATTGCTGAGAAGGGGGAAGGGAGCAGTCCTCTAGGGGAGTCTAGATTTGTCTCTCCTCCGCCTGATTAATGCCATTGTCATTTTCACGTCCCATTGCTGTTTGACCTCCCTAGATATCACCTCTTCAAATTCCTTTTTCAGGAATGTCCCATTCATCCTGCAAATCATCACTAGGCTTTTGTTTCCCTTTTTGTTTCCTGTTCTGTTTAATATTAGTAACAAAAATTAACTTTTCAATTTTAATGTTTAGGAAAACTCTCAAACCTAAGAAATTGGCAAATAAATATGTTTTGATTACCTAGTGCCTCTCATGGAGTTAATTGCCAATCTCACTATGGGGAGTAACTTCATCCAGCTGCTCAGCCACCTCAACCAGGCCCAGCCAAGTTGACACACAACCTTAACTATCACAACATATATTCCAATTTTGTTATATGAGTTTTTCCAAAGAGATTAATGACAACCTTTCCTTTGATCCTGAATTTCTTTGTGCCTCCTACATTTAAGAGATGAACAAAGTAGAACTATGAGAAGCTGTCACATTTTCCTTTGTATTCTAAACATATGTTTTTCCTACATCTGATAGTACATAAGTTATTCGTTACCTATCAAGAAGGTAAATTTGATTCTACATTATGTTTTCCAAATTAAAGCTACCACATATGATATGAAACAAAATATTTACCCCTGTTAAACTACACAAGATCAGAGAATCTACTCAGCCTGAAAGGCAGAGTTTTTTCTAGATATTTCACAAAGCCATGGCACTTTTTCACTTTACGTATCTAATTGATTAAGAGATAAGAGTTTTATACTTAATAATTTGTCATTTCATTCATATTTTAATAAGTATTTAGTTGAAAATTTCAATTTAAGTGTGGGTAAATAAATATAGAACAGTGATAATAATAGTTATGGGGAGCACCAAAAGCCATTCTCACTCATAGTGAGAGGAAGAATAATGAAGAGACTACATCATTAAAGCATTGAGATGGTTCCAGGCTCTTATATTCTTAAAAGAGCAAATTCTCATTCATAATTAATAAGATCCTACATCTATTTGATTAAAAGTATTCAGCTTTGCAAAGTGAATTGATACAATGTAGATATGTGGTTATGCATATATGCAACTTTTTAAAAAAGTATTAATAGCTAGTAGGGGAAATTCTGATTAATTACAAATCCACATTATTATAGCTTTTTTTTTTTTTTTTTTCCCAGTGTACTTTAGTTCAATCTTTCTTGTCCTCTAGACAAATGGTATTGATGAATTCCTGTGGTTCACTTAATAGAACAGGTACAACTCCATTTATATTCATTATAGACTGGATTAATCATCCCATATTTTACCTACAGCTATGTCAGAACATATTTTCCAATGCATGATTTAATCTGATATTTCCCTTAATTCTAAGATTACAGTTTTTATACAAAAGAAGACAAAGCTTACTTACAGTTTTGAATATCTTTTGAAAATGCCATGGGATGTTGAATCAATTGAAGAAAAAATACTATGTTCTATCAATGAGTGCACAAAACTCTAGGCACACATTTGTATTTCTTGCTTACATATTTCTCACTTTAATAGTTTCTTTATTAAATAAGATGTAATATGAAGCAGCATATTTATAAGGTATAAGGCACTGCCCAGGTGCTGAAGGAAATGCAAAGCAAATAGAGACGTATATTTGATTAGAATAGTACAACAGAGAAGGTGCAGGGTTTAATCTATATTAGAGCCAACTCATTGTGAATCTGTAGTAAAAAAACAGGTGTCATATTTTTACTTTCACCCTCCTCATCTATAAAATGAGGATAGCATTAACCATTGACTGATCTATCTATATGTTGAAGTATATTTAAAAAGCATTTTTTGAACTGCAAATAATGATATCAAGATTTACCTAATGTAATTTACAGAGAACTAGTTGAACTATTAAGCCCATTGCCATTGAGTTGAGTCCAACTCATGATGACTCGATCTGTGTCAGAGTAGGGCTATACTACATAGGGTTTTCAGTGCTTTATTTTAAAAAGCAGATTACAAAGCATTTCTTCTGAGGTGTCTCTGAGTGGAATTGAATTACCAATCTTTTTGTTAGCAGCAAAGTGTTTAATCATTTGCATCAACCACAGATTCCTAGTTGGACTGTCAGTTCAACAAAAAAGTAATCTTTGATCAAAATATTGGAGAAACAACACACTATATACATTCTACTTGGAATATAATGTTCCTTATTAATGTTTACAAATTCAATATATATATTTTTTAATTAACATTCTTCAAAATTTATTTCACTGACATCTTTTTTTTTCACATAACACCTACTATTGCAACAAAAATCATGATATCATCAAAACTCATGAAAGAATTTTGTAAGACCAATGACCTACTAATTGAAAATTCCTTTTTTCATCAACATAAATGGCAACTATACTTGTAGACATTGAGAGTTGAAATATAAAGAAATCAAGTTGACTTCATCTGTGGAAAGAGACGATGGAGAAGCTCAATATAATTCAGAGCATGGACAGGTGCTATGGAATAGATCATCAATTACTCATAGGTAAGTTTAAGTTGAAGATGAGAAAATTTAAACATAACCAGGAAAGCCAAAGTATGATGTTGCATATCTGCCACCTGAATTTAGAGACTGTCTGAAGATTAGATTTGATGCACTGAACATCAGTGACCGAAGACCAGACAAGTTGTGGGACAACATCAA
>NW_006922071.1:1663188-1664818 GCF_000298275.1 Orycteropus afer afer | reverse complement strand
CTGGTGGCATAGTGCCTAAGGCATTTGACTGCTAACTGGAAGGCTGGTGGTTCAAACCCACCAGCCACTACTCAGAAGGAAGGTTGAGTAATCTACTTCCATAGTGATACCACCCCGGAAACCCAAGGAGGGGTCACTATGAACCAGATCTGACTCCATAGCAGTGCATTGTGTTTTTGTGTTACAATAAATGGAGAAGAGATTGAAGCTGTCAAATATGTCATATTACTTAGATCCACAGTCAACACTAATGGAAACAGCAGTCAAGAAGTCAAGAAATCAGATGTTGTATTGCACTGGGAAAATCTTCTAGGGGTGGGGTGGTGTGGGGAAAACCTCTTGAAAGTGCTGAAGAGCAAAGATGTCTCTGTCAAGAACAAGGTACACCTAACCTAAGCTATGGTATTGTCAGTAGCCTCAAATGTGTATTGAAGCTGGTCAATGAATAAGGAATATGAAAGAAGAATTGATGCTTTTGAGCTGTGCTGTTGGTAAAGAATGCTGAAAGTACCATGGGCTACCCCAAAAATGAACAACTCTGTCCTGAAAGAAGTGAAGGTGGAACCCTAGTTGGAAGGAAGAATGGCAAGACATCATCTCAACTACTTTGTTCATGTCAGAAGGGACCATTCCCTGGAGAAGGATATTGTTCTTGATAAAGTGGAGGGTCAGAGAAAAAAGGGAAGACCCTCAGTGTGATGGCTTTACATAGTTGCTGCAACGATAGGCTCAGGTATGGCACTGACTGTGGGAATGGCTCAGGATTGGACAGTATTTTGTTCTATTGCACATAAAATCACTATGAGTCAGAGCCAACTTGACAACAACCAACAGCAACAACAATGGGCAGAATATTGAATGATGCAGGAAGAATAAAAAGAAGATGGAAGGAATATCCAGGAATACACAGGCTTTCAAACATTTCAGGAGGTAGCCAATGATCAAGGACCAAGAGTATTGAAGGAAAAAGTCCAAGCTGCATTGATGGAATTGTCAAGAAACAAGGCTCTAGGAATTGAAGGAAGGAATACCACTGAGATGTTTCAACAAACAGATTCAGCGGTGTAGACACTCTGTCATTAATACCAACAAATTTGGAAGAGAGATACCCAGCCATCTGACTGGAAGAGACCTATACTTGTCAATTCTAAAGAAAGGTGATCCAACAGAATGTGGAAATTATCAGACAATATTATACTATCACACACAAATAAAATTTTGCTGACAAAAATTGAAAAAAGAAAAAATGGTTGCAGCTGTATATTGACAGGGAATTGCCAGAAATCCAAGCTGCATTCAAAAGAGGAGGATGTGGAATGAGGATTATCATGGTTGATGTCAGATGGATCTTGGCTGAAAGCAGAGAATACCAGAAAAAGCCTACCCATGTTTTATTTGCTATGCAAATACATTTGACTATGTGGATCATAACAAATTAAGAAAGGCATTGTGAAGAATAGGAATTCCAGAATATTTGACTATGCTTATGAGGCTGTACATGTGGACTTCACCAGATGGAACACACAGGAATCAGATTGACTACATCTGTGGCAAGAGGCAGTGGAAAAGCTTAATCTCTTCAGCCAAAACCAGGCCAGGAGCTGATTGTGGAACAGACCATCAACTGCTC
>NW_006922071.1:1650090-1662897 GCF_000298275.1 Orycteropus afer afer | reverse complement strand
CAAAGAGCAGCTCGAGTAGACAAAGCCAATTACTATAATGAAATGTGCAAAGACCTGGAGTCTGAAAACCAAAAGGGAAGAACACGCTCAGCATTTCTCAGAACAAGGGGCTACTGTATGGTTTACAACCAGGAAAAATGTGCCCTGGAGTTGTATCATTTTACCATAATTATTCAATCTGAGAAGCTTGACTATATGGAGAGGAACACAGAATCAGGATTGGAGAGAGAATCATTAACAATCTATGAAATGAAGATGATGTAACCTGTCTTGCTCAAAGTGAAGAAGGTGTGAAGCACTTCCTGATAAAAATCAAAGACTGCAACCTTCAGTATGTCTACATGCTGATTAAGCATCTGATACAACATACATACCGGCATAATTAATTTGGCCTGATCTTTGAATGCTGAGTAATTCTGCATCAAAGAAAGATGGGTGTGGGTAATTCTCAGAGTCATGGTATTAGGGAAAACATAATGGACTGGAAACATCTGCCACTTGCTCTGTATTCTTTTGTTACAATATAGTTTAAATTAATAGCAGCTAAAGACATTCATTCTCACTATAGGAATACTAAGGATGGGGAAGAAAAGAGGAAACACATTCATTAAAATATAAGAATAATAGCAGATTCTATTGGTTTTCTATCTAATAGACTTCACCCTTTCCACTTTAAGGGAGAACTTGTTATGTTCAGGAATCCACATATGTTTGTGAAGCCATAGGTTTCAAGGAAGGCTAGCCTGACCAAGAGAGTGAATCTTCATTAATTTAACAAATCAGAGACATTTTGTTCCTCTTGTTATTTGGTTTAGGAGCAAGTATGTAAGTTAATTTTATTTAACGGGAATGGAGGAGAATTATTCTGGAAAGGGGTTCAAAAGAGAAATAAGAAACACTGAGTTGCTGTTCTGCTTGTAGGTTTTGGTATATGTTGTGTATGTGGAATTGTGCATCCATGTTGCAATGAGGTGAGGTGAAGGCAACCTGCTTAGGAGCACAGGGGAGAAATACGGGAAGAGTCTAGGTAACTCGATGATAGTGTTGAAGTGTTGAATTAATTATCGTAGAATGGCCTGCCTCTGGTTGTCTTGTTTGGAATAGATGTTAATTCGTTTTATGTTTTCATACACATTGGGTCAAGGTTTTATGCCTTTTTGTTGTTGTTCTTTATATATAATTATCACAACTGATATAACATTAGAACACACCTGTTTCTTTTTAATGTTATTAAATAATACAATATACATACATATTCCTTATTGTAAATCCAGTTTCTCAAGATTTGGGACTTTTAAATCCAAGATTACACTTAGCTTAAAATATTTTACCCAAAGCACAGAAAGTGATGTCAGACCAACTAAACATAGAAAAGGAAGCCCTGGCTGTAATTCAGACTTTCACTCTTTCATTCTTTCTACCTCAGTCCTTAAGTGATTTGGCCTCGTAATTCTTTTAAGGCTATCTTCTCCTCAGTGAGATACATAAGCACATTTTCCAGGTGGTATGTAATCAAACATCTCTACCTTATTAGGCAAAAAGGTAAATGTAATGTGAATGTGACCATAAGAGATATGGAGTGTAATAAAGTGGGTAGCAGGGGTGGTCTGAATTAGTTTTGAATGTCTCCTGTCCTCTGGTAGCACAATGGTTAGACCATTTGGTTCAGTGGTAACCAAAAGTTTTGTGATTTAAACCCTCTAGCAATTCTGAGGGGAAAGAGGAGGCAGCCTGCTTCCATAAAAATTTACAGCCTTGCAAACCCTAAGGGACAGTTCCACTCTATCCTCTATGGTTGCTATGAGCCAGAAACAACTGGACAGTGGTGAGTTTAGTGGCTTTTTTTTTTTTTTTTGGTTTATACTGACTGCAACACTTATCACCTGTGTGGCTTTGGCCAAGTCATTTCAATTTCAGTATTCCAGATTCCTCATCTTAAAAATAAACAAATACTAGTTACCTTACAGCAGAATTGTGAAGACAAAATGCTTATAAAAATTCCTGCAGATAAAGAACACTATATATACAACAGAAAAAAAAGTGTAGAATGCTGTCCTTTGCTTAGCTTATTCAAAAAGTCTAAATGTATTCCTAAAATATAGTTTTAAATCAATACATATCACACTCATATTATCAGAGGAAGTAATTTTCTTCATAATCATGGAGCAGCCAGTAACTGATACTGCTTCGAAGCATCAGCTTATAATAATAACGCTTAATAGCCATATAGTGCATTCTTTGTAAGTAGCTAGAAGCACTTAACAGATATTATCCAATTAATCATTGCCGATCCTTCTGTGGTAGGTCAGGATTATTATCTCAATGTTAGAGATACAGATAGTGATGTACCAGTGAGCTCATTGCTGAAGCTGAAAGACTGGCTCAGTGTGGAGCCAGGGATAGAAGCCAAAGCCTGACTCCCTGTCAAGGATCCTGTTAAGTGAACCATTGCTAGGTCTTGGAGTAAATACTCTTCCTGTCCCCCATACCCCAACAAATAGCTTGTAAGTATGTAATTTTGACTGTTAATACCGGCAAGCAAAGTGTTCATGGACCTCTGACTGTATCTATGTTTAAGCATGTAACCAGGAACCTTTTGGTTTGAGATTATGATGAGTTCTAACTATTCAGACTGCTGTTTAATTAAAATTTTAATTAACAGAGCTACTGACAAAATGAGTAAAATAAGATAAATGTTAATTTAATAGTTCAATACAATTGAAGGTTATTAAAAAAATTAATATTGAGGTCATCATTATCACAAAGAAGGTGCCACAAGTTCTCAGATGCAGTGAATTAGTGATTGCACTGCCAGAGGGTGAATTGGTTAATATTAACCTGGACCTGGTCGTTCAACATAGAAAAGGCTGTACAGAATGGGATTGGGAGAAATGGTGGTTTGGTGGAGATGTCTGAATTTGAAAATAAATATATATGCAAACACACACACACACACACACACATACATATATTCTTACTTTGCTTACTACCTCTCTAACTTTAAACACATATCACAAAAATCTCCTAGCTTCAGTATAGCTATTTATGTAAGTGTGTGAACTATATCTACTCATTTAGGGTTGTTGTGAAGCTTTAAAATGTCAAAGAAGCAAAACTGCCTAGTGGAATTCTGCCATCAGTATTTCGCAAATGCTAGGTGAAATGGAATGTAGGAAGTCAATTGAAATATTCTATGTTTCAAGTCCCTAAAACCATTAACTCTAGAAAATCAGAACAACTAAAGATTCTGACCATACGCTTTTTCTTTACTTTTGTATGTTAATGTTCTCGATGAAATATTTTCAGAGAAAAGCAGAACTTGCTATTACCACCATCTTCTGTTTTGGGGCGATATTCGGGGTTCTGCTCTTACACATATATTATTCAGCTATGTGCATCACCTTTTCAGAATTTCTTTTA
This sequence comes from Orycteropus afer afer, assembly GCF_000298275.1. Classification (NCBI taxonomy): domain Eukaryota; kingdom Metazoa; phylum Chordata; class Mammalia; order Tubulidentata; family Orycteropodidae; genus Orycteropus; species Orycteropus afer. Next base: position 1,659,477 of record NW_006922071.1, on the reverse strand, counting down.
TGCTAGCTGTCCTTTGGGAGGAAAACAAAAAACAAAACAAACTAATAAACTGTGTAATCCAAAGAGATAATAGTAAAGTTTAGTGAGTGTCTTAGTCAGCTCATGCTGCTGTGCCAAGAAATACCACCATGAGTGAGTGGTTTTACAGAATGATATTTATTTTCTCACAGTTTTGGAGGCTTGATGTTCAAAGCAGAGCATAGTTTTAGGGGAGGGGCCTTCTTTGTCAGTGTCTTGGGAGCTCATTGGTGGTCCTCGGCCTTCCTCTGAACTCTCTGGCTTGTAGGTAGCTCCTCATATGATGTCTGTCTTTCTCCTTGTGTGGGTGTCTCTGTGTCCATTCTACTTTTGTTAGGAGACAACATTTAGAAGTGATCACACATCTATCAATTTGTTGTTCTGTAGTGGCTTATGCTGTGTTTGGATGCTAGAAGCTATGGCAACAGTATTTCAAATACAACCCATGGTGGATGGATTTTAGTGGATCTTCCAGACTAAGAAAGGCCTGGTGATCTACTTTTGAAAACTAGTCAGGGAAAGTCTTATGAATTATTAAATAACATTTTCCTATCTACTTGCTCTGTGCATATCATCAGGAGAGACCAGCCACTGGAGGAGTAAGTCCTGTTTGGCAAAGAGGAGGGCCAACATGGACATGGAAACCCCTTGGTGAGATGGATTGGTGTAATTGAGTCAGAGTGGACTCAAGGACAACTAACAAAACAAAAGAAGTGATTAAGCTTAAGACCTACCCTATACAGATATGACTTTATTAACATAATAAAAGAAAACTCTGATTTCCAAACAGGATCATATTTATAGGTATAAAAATTAGAAATTTTTATCTTTTTTGGGGAAACAATGCAACCTATCACAATGTTTTTTTTTTTTCCCCAAATTAAGACCACTTTTTAATAAACAGTAAAATTATATAACAAATAAATAAATAAATAAAGTCTCACAGGTAATTTGGAAGTATTGAGGACAGGCTGATAGGAGAGATATATTAATGGAGGAGAAAGTGGTTTTTCAGTACCCCTGCCTCTAAAATTGAATTCCAAATGTGCTAGTTCCTAAATTTATGACCATAAGCAAATTAATTTACTGGCTTCCTCATGTGTAAAAGAAAGATAATGCTGAGGAAAAAAAAAATTCTGACAGTGGGGATAAAGTGAGATACTATATATACAGCAATTAATATTGCACCTAGTCAATAATATGCAATCAACAACCATTATTTTTCCCTCCTTTCCCCTTGTACCACATAATGCAGGCATAGAATTAGCACTAAGAAATAATGCCTATCCTATGTATAATTTAGACTTTGAAATGTGAGCTGTAAATTAATTTTCTTTCAGGTTTATTTTCACAGAATTAGGCTTTTCTGTGAAGCTTGTCAAGGTCATTGCATTAAACAATTCTGTCTGCATTCTTGAAGTCAGAGGTCTAACTGGGCTGCATAACAGTTTGACTGAAAAGGCACTATGCAAATCAAATGCATGCTGTCATCATTATGGATAAGACTGTTCATTTTCAGACTCTTAGGAGGTTTCTTGACTGTAAGGAAGAACTTTGGCTCAGTAAGCAGGTTAGTGTGATTGATATTTTACTATGCAATAGAGCAGAACAGTAATGAGTTCAACCTATAAAGTGTGAAATATCTGCTCTATCTATATCTCTTATACATAAATGTGAGGCAAAGAGAGTAACAGGAAAAGGAGTAAAAAGGTGTGTGTGTGTGTGTGTGTGTGTGTGTATGGAGAAAGACAGACAGACAGAGGTGAAAAGGAAAAAAGAGGGAAGCAAACAGAGACATAGGTCTAGACAGTGACAGGAAAGACAGAAAGAGAGAAAGGCAGACACATAGATACAAGGACAGACAACTAGACAGAATCTGAGAGGGTGAATTAGATAAAAATAGAGATTGGATGGACAGAGGGACAGGTAGAGAAGATAAACGCATCTGCAGCATAGTCCTTTGTTCTTGTCTGACGCAGAAGGAATCCTTATTCTTCCCTGGTGAGGTGTAGTTATTGTCAACAGGAGGTCACCAGGGAAGATGTGTACCTCAGAGCAAGGACTGCTGTCTCTTTGTGGTATTTATTTGTGCAGGGCATGCCACACATGCACATTACTTACCTTGATTATTCTTTGAGGAAATGTATTAGGCCCTTTATTTTTATATACGGCATTTATCAGGTATTGTACCACATAACTCAAAACGGTACTTGAATCATGTTCCACACAAATAATATGTGTCTGTATCAGAAAGATGCAAGGGGAGTCAGCTTGGGAAGAAGGTGAAAAATAAACAGCACACAAACAAAAGGCAAGTTGTCCTCACTGGCTTTTAATTTTTATACAATGGAAAAGAAATAGGAAAGAAAATATCCATTAATATCATCATCAATACCTATACTCACATGCCTTTATTTTTAAGCCATAAAAGACACCAAACTGAACCCACTGCCATCAGGTCAATTCTGACTCATAGTGACCCAATAGGATGGAGTAGAACTGCTCCATAATCTCCAAGGTTGTAATCTTTATGGAAGCAGACTGCCACATCTTTCTTATACAGAGCGGCTGGTGGATTTGAACCTCAGACTTTTGAGTTAGCAGCCAATAACTTAAATATTGTGATATAGGGCTCTTTATATGATGATTTGGATGAACGTTTACAGAGCAAATTCATTTCTATTCAAAAGTTCATGCACACTTTTTTTCATGACATTGATTGCAATCCCCATAAGGTAACAGCTCTTTTCCTACATCCTCGCTGTGGTTACCCTTTTCCTGTGTCTTTCTTTCCTATGTGTTCTTGCCTTCTGGGCTATCTCCCTGTACAAATGATGCTATTCTGAACCCCCAGGGTTGATTGTTCTAAGGAGTGTACCCACCTGGTGTCAAAGTTCACTTTATATGTCTATTGTTTGGCTGTAAACCATGGGAGTGAGTCCAATTCCAGTACTGAAGGGTGACTAGTGGCCATAGGCTAAGGGTTCCGTCACTCTGGTCTACTGGGCTCCTTCTCAACCCAAAATATATGCTAAATAAACTATTTTACAGTTGAATAATCTCTTCCCTCGAGTGACTAAAAATAGCAACATCCCTCAAAGACTTCTGAGGACCATAAAATATATTTGCTAACCCTATATAAATAGAGGATACCAATTTAGACAGAGCATCATGCTCTAACTCTGGACTAGTATTCAGAAAAAGACATTGTGAGTGGATTTAGAGAAAATCTACTTCTGTAAAGAGTTACTGCCTTGGAAAACATTGGGATCGCTGTAAGTCAGAATTGACTTAGGGCAGTAGGTTTGGTTTTGGTTGGTATTATAAGTAAGGAGCTTTGTTAGCTTAGTGAGTAAGGCATTGGGCTTCTAACTAAAAGTTTGGCAGTTCGACCCCACCATCCATTCTTCAGGAGAATGATGAGGCAGTCTGCTTATGTAAAGATTTATGGTTTTGGAAACCCTATGCACATTGCTATCAGTTTGATTCAACTTGATGACAGCGGGTTTTTAGTTGGGTAGTATAATAATATATATATATGTACTACCTATAATAATAGGAGCTCTGGTAGCATGGTGCCTAAGGCACTTGACTACTAACAAGAAGGCTGGTGGTTCAAGCCCACCAGCCACTCCTCGGAAGGAAGATGGGGCAATCTATGTCTGTAATGATACTGCCTCAGAAACCCAAGGAGGGGTTGCTATGAGTTGGGTCCGACTTGACGGCACATAACAACAACAACAACAGTATAATAATGCATTTGGAGACAAAATGAGAAGAATTATCCAATTTTAATTCACAAACCACTCAAAATAAATACATGTGTATACATATGTATATTATCTCCACACATTTAAACATGCAGCACTATCATTTCCCAAAATTAGCAGTCACAGCCAAGCACAAAAACATATTATTGATGCAAAACCCACTGCCATTGAGTAGATTCTGACTCATAGTGACTCCCTTAGGATTGCCAGGGCTGTAAATCTTTGTGGAAACAGACTGCCTCTTCTCTCCATTGAGGAAGCTGGTGGGTTCAAATCACTGACGTTTTGATTAGCAGCCCAGTGCCTTAACCAAAGTGCAACCAGTTCTCTTAATTTTGATGCAGAACCCACTATATATACTTAAAAATAAATACTTTCACCCTACTTGATGATCCTTGGCTTTCCATTTTGAAAGCTTAAAAAATCATGTGTATTGGGAAGAAAATGAAAGCCTATAGAAACAGTGGAAAAATGAACTTATTCTGGTGGTGTACTGACAGAATGCTTGAACAAGTAAAGGATGATGTTACCACTTGAGTCATGAATTTCCTTGTTCCAGAATAAAGATATTAGAAGCAGAATATAGACTGAAAAGTTCATATTTATTATCATTAATGGACTTAGACAAGGGGGAGTTATATGTAGAATTCTTCATAAAAATAAATAGCCAAACATTACCGTGTTTTTAAAACTGTAAAATTAGAAAATAAAGTGTTTTTTGTTAGTATTTTCTACCTCTTCACAGCATTATACATTTATAATATGTTCTGGATTATAACCTTGAAGTAAATGTTTAAATTATATATTTCTTTATATATATATAAAGAGAGAGAGAAAGACAGAGAGAGAGAGAGATCACTTGCTTTCTTTTCTAGGGTTGATTCCCAATCTACAGGGGAGAAATGGATCATACCAGAGCCATTGAGTCCAAAGAGTTATATATTTGAAGGACTTGTCACAATAAACAAAAATCAAAGCTTTTAAAGTTATTACTCCCCAGAGTAGGAGCAAGCCAAGGACACAAATACCATTGCCACTGTCAAATCTGCTCACAACATTAAACTTTTCAATCTGCTTATGTTTGGCAGGGTAAGGTCATTCCAGTTCCCTGAGGTATCTTTCTTTCAGCAAGACATTGGCTCCCTGTGATTGATTTACTTGATTGGCATTTATATATTCTGCTGCTTAAAATCATTCATGTGACCAGCAGTGCTTAGAGTACAAACGGAGAGATTCTAACACATCATCTAACAAACCACCTCCATTGCCATATATGTTCTCCACTGCTGACTAAATCAGGTTAATCTAAACAAATTGAGGTCTCTGTTTTCTCATCCATGTATGAATGTATGTTTCATTCCTATAAAACTTATGTGAGAACAAAGGACCAATAATCATTTTTAGACTTGTTTGTTGTGCTCAACTGACAATCACTTGTTTTCTGTCTGAAGTGCTTCCACTTGAAACAGAAGAATAGAAGGTCAACCACTCTTTTTTTCTTTTTTCTCTCTTCTTGGTCTGAACAAATAAATATTTATGTAAATATTGCCCTATAAGTTAAAAGATTTCTAACACTTGTATTAAATTGACCTTTACAATCATTAATTTCTTTTTTAAAACTGTAAAAATACATCTTTTCTCTACAGGGGCAATCATTTATAAAAATAATAGATCATTCAAATATGAACATCAAATTAAAATGGCATAGGAAATATAATGCCAAAAAAAAAAAAAAAGGCTGCCATTGAGTTGATTTTGACTCACAATGACTCCCAGTGGGTTTCTGAGGCAGGAAATCTTTACAGAAGTGGGTTGCCCCATCTTCCTTCTGCTGAATGACTGGAGGGTTTAAACCACCAACTGTCTGGTAACAGTCAAATGCCTTAGGGATTATACCACCAGAGCTCCATGAAACATAGTACAATAGAGCAATAGTATTTCTATAAAATGAAGCTCTTCTTTATAATCATCTTACAGCAGTATTTTACTTTGTAGTTTCTGTCTGTCAAAATATTGACAAGTATATGTACATATATTTACATAATTTAGCAAAATCATGTCTCCTAAAAATTTGACAATGAGTGATTGATAAAATGGTTATTCTTCTTTGGAGTTATCCTGATTGATCTATTTTTTATCTTTTCAGAAATACATTTTGAGCATTTTAAATTGGTTACAAATAATTTAGAAACAAAACTATTTTAAAAATGAAAGTTATTCTAGGAAAATGATGCCTTCAATCATAATTCCAGACAATATGTTATGGTCATGAAGAAAAACTCTGGCCTCTGATTGAAAGATGACTATATGCCCTTTAAAAATTGGTTAGTTTTATCATCCCTGGTACAATAATAGATTCATTGAAAAATATTGTGAGTCAAGTATATACTAGGTCTTGTTCTAGATGTTTGGGATGTAACAGTGAATAAAAGGAATAAAAATCCTTGTCTTTTTGGAGCTTAAATTCTAGCAGAGTAAGACATGAACTAAGCAATAGGCGATGGATGAATTAGTGAATAGGGTGCAGATTAATAAAGAACAAAAGAAGGAAACAAGGTTAAGAGGAGCTGATCCAAATGTTTGAAGTGTATGTGGGGAAGAAGAAGTGATTCCAATTTTAAAAGAGCTCATTCAGATTATTATCCATTGAGAAAATGAGATTCGAGCCAATATTCAAAGGAGAAAAAGTAAAATAATGTAATCATTCAACTGCTGGACTAATAACCCAAAGATCGGCAATTAGAACCCCCCAAGTGGTACCCCACAAGAAAGCACCGATGATTTGCTTTTGGGAGGTCGTAGCCCTGCAAACGCTACAGAGCATAGTTCTACTCTGCACACATGACTTAAAAGCAACTGTTTTAATTTATGAGAAAAGCAGCAGGAATTGTCTAATAAATCTGAGACACAGCCTAGAGGCCACTGTTGTTATTAGGTGCCGTTGAGTCAACACTGACTCACACCAACACCATGTACAACAGAATGAAACATTTCTGCATCCTGCACCATACTCACAATCTTTGCTATGCTTAATATTCAAAGTGACATCTTTGCTCTTTAACACTTAAAGAGGTCTTTTGCAACAAATGTGCCCAATGCGATATACCGTGTGATTTCTTGACTGCTGCTTCCAATGGGCTTTCCCAGAGGCTGGCATGGTTGTAATGGAGAAAGTGAGGGAGAAATTAATAGAAGATGTGTTTGGAGAAGTAAGGGGATTGATCATGTGAGTCCTTGTGAGCAATTGTAAGGAATTTTGCACACTGAACGAAAAGTGGAGTCATTGCAGGTGATGAGCAAAGTAATGCCATGACTGGACCAACATTCCACATGGTCATTTTGGCTGCTGTGTTGAGTATGGAAGGCAGAGTGCAAGAATGAAAGTTGAGACATTGGAAATAGTTATGATGTGAGATATAGATGTTTGCACAACAGGTCCAAGATGAATCCATTCCCTTTATACAGAAAGTGGAAAATGCTTTGGGGGCTAGAGGTGTCATTGAAGAGTCTAATCTGTTTAGCATGACCATAGCAGACCTCAAGTAAACTAAAAGCTTTGTGAGATCAATAGAGTCCTTGTCTGTGGAATATTTTCAGCAGGATGTTCTTGCTTCTTCTTAGATTGCTTGTGGTAAACAAATCTAGGTTTTGGATTTATGGTATTTCATACTTAAAAATAAAACATAACTTATCTAACTCTATTGTTTTGTTACTTAGTGCTGCTCTTACAGCAAATACCATGAATGAGTGACTTTAACAAACAAGTTTATTCTCTTATAGTTTTGGATGCTAGAAGTTCAAGTTCAAAATGCCTGCTCTAGGGGCTGGATGAAAACCTCTCAACCTTGGGGTTCAGCTCTGCCTCTTGGCCCCAGCCCACTGAACCTGGAGACTTTCTTCACTCAGGCAGCTGCTGGCTGCTAAGGCTGACAAACCCAAGGTTGACAAGTAAAAAGGCACAGTCCAAATATTACCAAACCACACAGCAGGCCGTTGTTTCAAGTCCATTAAAAGTCACAAGATTGGCAGAAAACATGGCAGGTTGCTGAAGGGTGATGACTCAGATAGATGCAGGATCCAAATGTACTAAAAAGCTACAGACCATTCCTAAAGCTTTTCCTTAAATACAGGGAGCAGACCACTTCCCTAAAGCAACTACTCAGCTACTCACAGTAGATTCCATCATAAAGTTGATTACCTGTCTCATCATGGGGAATACTACATCCAGCTGTCCAGCCACTTATAACCATATCCAGCAAAATTGACTCATAACCTTACCTACCATATAGTGCCTAAGGCACTTGACTGCTAACCAGAAGGTTGGCAGTTCAAACACACCAGCCACTCCTTGGAAGGAAGGTTGGAGAATCTACTTCTGTAGTGATACCACCTCGGAAACCCAAGGAGGGGTCGATATTAGTCGGAGGTGACTTGACAGCACAAAACAACAACAACAACCATATAAATGGATATGAAATGGAGGTGTTGCTTAACCTAAATGGCTCTTTCTTTTGCTTAAGCCACACTCAAACCAAACCAAATCCACAGCCACCGAGACAACTCATACTCACAGGGACCACTCTGGGTTTCCAAGGTAGTAAATCTTATGGAAGTAGATTGTCCAGTCTTCCATCCACAGAGTGGCTGGTGGGTTAGAACTGCCAAACTTCTGGTTATGCCTTAGGCACTATGCCACAAGTAGTGGGTAGCCCACGAAGTGAACGGAACAGTTGGAACAGGTAAAGGAAAAGAACGTGTCTGTCAGTTTGTCATTGAGTAGCCACATATTTCATTATAATTCTTATCTATTTGAGCACACTTGGTGTAATGTACAAAGAACATAGAGAATCACACTCTGATTCCTTGCACTGCTTCCCTCATGACTCAGGATTACTTGTGTTCTTGAAATTATCAATAAACTTGACATTGGTAAAATCTCTGAATTATGGAGAAGGACAATCCAATCCTCATGGCAATTTTATGTGGAAATGTTTCAGACAAGAGACCTAGTGACTCATATCAGGTAGGAACCACAAAGATGATGAAAGTGGTTGAGTTCTAAATATTTTGCACAAGATCCTAATAATGGAATAGAGATAGAATGTTTTTAAAAACAGAGGGTTTTCAAGAATAACATCAAACTTTGGTCTGATTGAAAGAGAGATATGATCATCAACAGAGCTGGGGAAGGTTGTAAAATGCCTTTTTTTTTTTTTTTGGTGAAGAAGAAGGAATTCAATATTGTGCATGTCAAATTGAGACATATATTACATATCCAAATGTTAATAGTGAGTAGGCAGTTGATGCATGACTCTATTTATCATGTGTGGAGAATGTATAGGAAAGGAAGGAGGTTTGATATGAAATACGTACTTGGAAGTTTTCATTCTATGAAGGATATTGAAAGACCTGAGAAATCCAATTGACTTTGAATTGAAAGAGTAGAGAACAAGAGCAAGAACTGAGTACTGAGGCATAACAACATTAAAAGATCAGGGTGAACACAAGGAACCAATAAAAGAGACTGTCAGATGGTGTCCATCCTGTTGTGGTCAATGTTCAAACACTTCAGGGGATAGCATATGATCAAGAACTGATG
>NW_006922071.1:1619041-1633193 GCF_000298275.1 Orycteropus afer afer | reverse complement strand
GAAACCCAAGGAGGGGTCGCTATAAGTCGGTCCAACTCGACGGCACATAACAACAACAACAACAACTACCCCCTAGTTAGTGATTTACCTTCCTTTTCCCTTCTATCTGTGGTCAGCTTCAGGATGATTCTTTCTGTGTGTAAAACTTTTCTTGATTTTTTTTCTTATTCTTCTTCTTTTATTTTTTTTAATCCACCCTGTAATTACGTTTCTCCTGTGTCCTTCTTTCCTCTGCATTCCTGACCTCTGATCTGTCTCGCTGTACAAATGCTGCCTTTCTGATCTCCCATGATTGATTATTCTAAAGAGTGTACCTACCTGCTACCTGCTATAAATATTCATCTTATATGCCTGTGTACTTACTGTTTGGCTGGAAACCATAGGAGCAAATTCATTTCTGGGCCTGAAGGGTGATTAAGGGCCATAGTCTGAGGGGTGTGACCAGTCTACATCAGACCAATAACAATGGTCTTTTTAATCATTTTTTTTCTTCTTGACATTTTCCTCCTACTCTACCCAGGATCTCCTGCACTGATCCCTATGCAAGTGGTTGATAGAGCTACCTGGGCAGCATCTAATTCTTCTGGTCTCATGGTCATGTGGGCTGAGGTTCACATGGTCTTCTAGTCTCTTGGACCAATTGCTTCCATGTATCTTTTGTTTTGTTCATTCTTCTTTGCTTTGGACAAGAAGAGACCAAGTGTTTTATCTAAATGGCCACTTGCAACCTTTTAAATCCACAGTTGCTACTCACCAACCTAGGATGTAGAACGTTGTTTTTTGTGTAGTATATGAAGCCATTTGTGTTTGAAGTCCCTTGTGACCATGGTCCTGAGCCCATAGGCCCAACATCTTGCTCCCTCAGGGTGGTTGGCTATGGTAAGAGGTTATCATAACTTTGCCCCCTATTAGTTCTATTTATATGGACATTGTTACAGCAAATACAAATATGTATGCATCTCTTTAATAGCTAATGATTGGAAGCTTTCTTAATGTTCTTGTTAGCTACTTGAAAGTCTTGTTTGGTGAAGTGTATGTTCATGACCTCTGGTCTTTTTATTTTTTAATTTTTTTTATTGTGATTTGGGTGAAAGTTTACAGAACAAATTCATTATCCATACAACAGTTCACATAACTTTGTCTCATGACATTGACTGCAATTTCCCACAATGCAACAGCTCTCTTCCCATTCTCTGCCCCCATAGTTACCTCTTCCCAGTGTCCTGCCCTCCCATGCACTCTTGCTTCCCAAGCTTGCTCCCTATGCATACATAGCATTTCTGTTCTCACATGACTAATCTCTTCGAGTGTATCTATCTAATGTAAATGTTCAGCTCATATGTCTGTCTTTTGTTTGGGTGGAAGCCACAGGGGTCAGTTCATTTCCAGACCTGAAGGGCAGCTAGGGACCATAGCCTCAGTGGTTCCATCAGGCTCTAGCAGAAAAGATGGTCCCTTTTTTTTTTTTTTTTTTTTTGAAATGATTTTTGAGTTTTGTTCCAGATTGTTCTTCTACTCTATCCAGGATCTCCTACACAGATCCTCCTCCAAGTTGCTGACAGTGGTAGCTGTGTACCATCTAGTTCTTCTGGTCTCATAGTTGTATAGGCTGAAAATGCATGGTGTACCAGTCACTTGTACTAATTGTTTTCATGTGTCTTTGGTTTTCTTTGCTCTGGATGAGGAGAGAACCATTCTTGCATCTAGATGGCCACTTGCAAGCTTTTAAGATCCCAGTTGCTGCTCACTAAAGTAGGCTGTGGAACATTGTTCTGGAGTAGTATATTATGCCAATTGAGCTTGATGTCCCTTGTGACTATGGTCCCTAGCCCACAGTTCTAACTATTCACTCCCTTTGGTTAGCTGGCTGTGGCCAAGAAGTGATTACTACCTTGTTCTTTGTCAGCTCTACTATATATATGATAGTGACCACACAAATCTCTCTTACTATTTGTGAAGAGCAGTTAAGGGTGAGTCAGGCTCTTATTGATGGTTGTGTATTTTGGCCAGTTGGTGCAGAGGAAGTGGTGGCTATTGCTCAGTAAGTAGAATTGCAGGAGGTGTTGGTGTGAGTGGGAGACAGCAACTGTGCCCATATGACCCAACCACAGGAACAATCACCAGAAATAGAAGAAAGAAAGAAAGAAAGAAAAAGAGATAAGGCAATAAATGAGAGAAAATATTAAATAAATACTTTTAAAAGCCAAAAGAAATATGAATAGAAAAAGGGAAAAACAAAACAACAGGAGAAAAAAAAAACAACTGCAATATCTGGGAAATGGGGATAAGAGAAAAGAAGTAGAGTAGGAAGAGTAGGAAAATAATTGAGGAAAATGGAAAAAGAAAAACAAGGAATGGGGAGAACCACAAGAAAAAAAAAAAAATGGGAACCAGGAAAAAAGAAGAGAGAAAAAGCCAAAAACTGGAAACTTTCCAGTCCTCAGTGTCTGGTATGTCTTTGTGATCCCCATCAAGTGGAGCCTCTTCTTAGTTCCCTGGAATTTGGGAGAATGCTGTCACTTTATATATCCAAAATGGCTGAAGTACTTGTAAACATTTAAAATGGCTGCACCCATCAGACAGCCAAAAGTCCATAGCTCAGCCTCTTCACTGCTTCCCCTTTTATTCACCAGCCACTAGTGCAGTCCTCCATGCCGCACCTGGCTAGCAGGGCCAATTTTTACATTAGTTCTTATGTTCTCACATCACTTGGCAATATTCGAGCTGTCTGTGCCATCAGGATCTCTGACAATCCGCAGCCCCATATGTCTCCTCTTCTAGGTGTTTTCATGCAGGTTCCTCTACTAGTTGGAGTTTAGTCCACTTCTGTATCATTCCTTGCAAAGCTCAGGGCTCCAGGATTATCTTCTGTATCTGTGTTAACTGGTTCCTCCTTTCCTTGTTGAAGAGGGTCTGTGTAGTTGGTTTGCCTATTCTGCCATCTTACCAGAACTCATCTATGGTTATTTTAAAATTGGGTCATTTGCTCTTGAGATATTAAACTTTTCTATAAATTTTAGTTTATTCCCTTGTCTGATATATCAAGGCCATTTTTTTTTTAATCCTAGTCTGTAGTTTCTCTTTATTCTTTTGTGAAGTCTTTTGATGCTCATTAATGTTTAATTTTCAGAAGGTCTCAGTCATCTTTTTTTTTCCTGCTATTGTACACTTTTAGGTTTATTTGATAGTGTATATGGACCATATATTATGGCCCCTAAGTTTGCCCCTATTTTTTTTTTTTATAATTTTTTTAATTTTATGTTCCATACATCTTGAGTTAGTTTCTGTGTATGATGAAATATATTGACATTATTTCACTATTCTGCAAGTAGATATCCAGTTTTGCCAGAACCACTTTTTAAAGAGACTATGTTTTCCCCACTTAATGGGTTTTGGCTCTTTGTAAGAAATCAGCTGTCCATAGGTAGATGGATATAAATTTTATTTCATCAGAAAAAATAAGCTACTATGCATGATGCTTACTATATAAGCATCTACTTATATAGCTACTTGGCTACTTAGCTTTTAGGAAGACCCTATATGAATTTAATTTCCAACTGTAGGTAACTAATGCACTAACACACTTGAGGTATGCAGATTATTTTTTTTTCACTAGCTTTATTTATTATTCTTACAAAGTATGTGGTCTCTTTTAAGTCTTTTAGGCTTCCATAAATAAGTTCTTATTTTTTCCAAAAGGATCTTTAACTCATCTAAATCCCTCTCTTTAATTTTCAGAGCAGAGAAAAGAAGAGGTGGCATAAAAGATAAAAAGTTTAAGGAAACATACAGTGCTAGGAAAGAATTTTTTGGGATTAAAGATAGCATTAGAGATAAAAGACATGAATGAAAACAGAACAAAAATGTTGTTAAGCTTCTATGACAGCTCAACTGTGTGCACCTTCTGCATTTTGTATCTTCCTTTCAAGCTGTGATATAAAACCTCAGGGATGTAGACAAAGTAACAGGAGCATATGTATTCCAGGAGCCACATGTAGTTAGAGGGGATTCCATGCAGACCATTGGCCAATTTTCCCAAACACAGCTGTTAAGGACCCTCTAGTATCAATCTTGTTTTGCTTATGGCATGTGATATTTCAATTCCTTTTGGTTTGTTTATGTAAGGTCATGCCGATTCTCTTGGGAACTTTCTTATCTGAAGCAATGATTTACTACATGTACCTCCTAATGCTAAAAATCATTGTTATGACTACTCACTATAAGAATATAAATGGAGAGTTTCTAAAGTTATCCAGCCAAAAAGACATCTCAGATTTCTATTTTTGGAGAATCAGGGAGCATCCCCAAATAGAATGTTAATCATTGAGTATTTCTTGGATCAGGAAACTTTTTCTGGAGATGTTGTGGCCAGATTCAACTCATTTTCAATTTCTACTGTATGCGCCCAATGAAGAGTCTTTGAGGACTTGTATAACTCTGAACACAGGTCTGTTTAGATGTGCTGGAACAGAAAAGCCATACAGACTATATCAAATGGGTGATAGTTTCTAATGTTCATTGATTCAGCACAGATTTTATTTGTTTCATAGTTATTGCTATGTGTTGTCTCTAACACATGATTTTAAGAGATTATATGGTATCATATTTTGCTAATCTCTGCAAACTATGTGTATTTTCACTACATTGACCTTGAGTTTTCAGAAAGGAGTAATAATTCTGTTCCTTTCCATAAAGTATTCAAATTCTCTCATAATAAAATTGATTCTAGTGCATTAATACCTACTCAGCAAATATGCTGTAATGAAGTTTATTCATTTGAGCTAAGTAGGTAAGCTTTTTGCCTACAAAATACAAACCTAGGTGTATTTTTAATGTGACAGTCTGTGTCTAAGTATGTGTAGTGCAGAAAAAAATGCATTACAATCAAAATTTTATTCAGTGGGTAAAACGATAAAACGTGTTTATCAACGATGATTAAGTTAGACAGGGCTGTCAGACAGGAAATTCATCAGGACTATGTAGACCATAAATACAGATAAGGGGAGGCAATATGGTTTTCATTAATTTAACTGCAGAAAAACACTGCTGTATTTTTAAAATTATTTTCAAAGAAATTTCACCCATGTACCTTTTTCTGATTAAAATAAGGAAGTTTTCTTAGCACAAATGCATATAATCATAGGCATAGACACATTATTTTAATAAGTTCGATTGGATAAATCTAGCTATTTTCATCATGCAGGGAGTTGGATAAGACTTCATTATTTTATTAATTCATTTTAGAAAGCAGTCTTTGCTTTATGTTTTTAATCCCTTATGTTTGTATCATTGTCAATATTGTTAATTTCTACCTCTCTCACCTCTTCTGCTTGCTGTTGACTGTTGTGCATTGATAGTTACTTTTATTTTATTTTATTTTATTTTTTTTTTGCCAATTTTTACTACCTTGTGCATGACCTTCCTCCCCCATTCTTTCCCTCAAAGTCACTTCTGCTGTAAAACCTGCTGTAGGATACCTACAGACCATTTAGGGAATCTGTACATTCAAAAACCTATGGGAATGAGTATCAGTGAAATAACTGCAAAGCTTTTAAATAATAAAATTTCATGTTATTTATAAACTTTAAAATATTCTCAATAATGTTATTAGTAAGAGTTACAAAATTTCAGAACTTAGAGAACACCATGGCAAATTCTACTTTTATCACGTTTATGTGGCAAGTACATTAAATATCAAAATGAATGGCTACTGTCAAGTTGTCAGTGTGCATTGAATCAGGCAATTGTTTATGAGTACTAGAATATCTGTAAGTGATTGTGCTTATCTTTGGGTATTTATTTTAACAGGCATATTGATCAGACAAAGAAATGTATATTGTGAAACAATGGTGTTTAAACAGCAGACATCAAAGGCTAGTACTGTAAGATAAACCACTCCATCTAGTGTAGAGGATACCAGATTTGGAAAGTCATTCTAAATAAAGCTGAATGAGCATCAGATGTTTCTAAAGAACACACTCATTCAGCTTTTTATTTGTTCCTGTGGGAAAATTAATGTGTCATTCAATGACTGCAAAGACTTCATCAATGCATTTTTCACATAAAATACTGCAGCCTCATGCCTACATCAGCAGAATTTTCTGAGGACCAATAGAAAACACCCATGTGGCATTTAACATGGCACCTGACTTTTGATACCAAATGCTATTTACTTTATTATGTGCAAAACAAAAGGAGGAAATATGCATGTAAAATTATATAAAACCTTTTTTTTTTTTCCTCCTGCTAGTGGTACCTATGACTAATACTATGCCAGATAATAGTCTGTTTCCAGGAGTCAGAATTTAGCCCAGGGATATTAGTATTTGAGTTTATTGCAAACGGTATGCACTTAACTGCTAACCTAAATGTGGTGGTACAAACCCCACCTAGATATGGAAGAATAGGCCACCCAATCCACTTCCTTTAAGATTCCCCAAGAAACCCTACTAATAGTTCTACTCTGTAACACACGGGGGAGGTATGCCTCAGAATGGACTTGTTGTTGTTGTTGTTGTTGTTGTTTGCCGTCGAGTCAGCCCTGACTCATAGCGACCCCTCCTTGGGTTTCCGAGGCAGTATCACTACAGAAGTAGATTGCCCAACCTTCCTTCCGAGGAGTGGCTGGTGGGTTTGAACTGCCAGCCTTCTGGTGAGCAGTCAAGTGCCTTAGGCACTATGCTACCAGAGCTCCCCAGAATGGACTTAGTAGCAACTAAAAAGAAAGAGAGTTGTATAGGATAATGTGGGTACCTAAATAGCAATCTTTTTTTTTTTTTTTTTTTAAGAAATCTATCCCAAAGCATACAACTATGAATGGATATCTTCAACCTGTTTTAAAGTTAGGGTCTCTCTGAATTTTATATATCGAGCTGAAAATACTGGGTTTGAATACCACAAAATGAGTTGTAATAATGTTTTTCATTTCTCCTTGGAGAATTATTTCCATGAATAGAGGATGAAAATCAATATATTTGAATCTTTGTATTATCTTATATCCTGGGGAAAAGTATTGGAATAATGTGGTTTTTAAACTCTGTGCAAGATCAGATATTTATCAAGCCTGGTTTCCAAATAGTACCACTTAACTGTAGGTAAGATTAAAGTAGGTATATGAAAGACTTAATTATAATTGTTGATCGCATTATACTTTTTATTCAGAAATCTCTCTCTCTTTGGTTTTTATTTTTAAACTAAATTGTACTTAACAAGGAAAATATATACACAAATTAGTTGCATATTAAGAACTTGTAAATTTCAAAGGGCAGCATAAAATCTATAAGGGGCTATTTCGCACCGCACCCCTCCCCCATGTTTTAATGAGTGATAACTTAAGTGTCCTTCCCTTTTTATATTTGCTAGTGAATGATCTGTCCATCCATGTTGTGATCATATTTCACCAATGAGCTTGTTGGGGCACCCCCATTTCATATGGTGAATGACAGATCAAGAGGTTCATATATACCTCTGAATACAATACTTTCATTTGCTAGTGTATGTATGTGTCTGAGGATCCGTGAGAAATATTATCATTATATGATGCTCTTGCACTCTAGGAACAACTACAAAATGACTCCTCTCAGCTGAGCTCCTCTTTATGAGCAGGTTCAATCACCCTTCCTCATGTTATGGGTAAAGGGAAAAAGAGAAATGGCTCGAGGTACAGATTGCATGGACTCTTGTGACCCAGGTGAATCAGACCTTACAAACTGCCTGTCAAAGCCATGCAAATTTCTCATAAGCAACTGGATCGCTTGACTCAAAGGGAGTTATTGATTTCCCTGCAGTGTCTCCGATGCAGAAATGGAAGACTTACATGTTTCTGATGTAGATGCTTTCTGGTATTTCTTTTGTTAAAGCATGTATTTTTCACCTGTTAATACCAGAGTTCACGTGGTACAGAAACATACTGAAAAATACACATTTTCTTTCCTCTAGTTTAAAAAAAGAAGGAAAAAAAGTAAGAACAAATGAAGGTAGACATTCAATACGGTCAGAGCCAGGAAAATTTCAACATCCTGATGTCTCTATCTATACTTCAATCAATACATATTAATGCAATCTATGTTATGCATATGTAAAAAATACTTGTCGTGTTAGTGAAAATTGGCACTGCAATTGAAACATCCAAAATGCTTGTTGTTGTTGTTATGTGCCATTGAGTCAGCCCCAATTCATAGCGACCCCTCCTTGGGTTGCCAAGACAGTATTACTACGGAAGTAGATTGCCCCAACCTTCCTTCCGAGGAGTGGCTGATGAGTTTGAACTGCCAGCCTTCTTGTTAGCAGTCAAGTGCCATAGGCATTGTGCTACTACCAGAACTTCTTCCAAAAGGCTAAGACTGTGAAATTAAGTGCAAATATAATTTTATTTTTAAATTTTTCAATTCTCTAATGTTCATCAAAGTGGTGTTTTTTGTTTTGTTTTGGGGTTTAGTGATTTCATGATACTAAACATTCAGATGGTAGCCAAACTCAGTATTTTAGTGAAAACTATATATATTTCAATTGCATCATTATTTGACTAAATTAAATGATGTTTGAGCTCTTTTAAATTTTTTGTTCAATGATTTACACTGTAGGCATTGAGCACCCCTTTTGTGGTAGTTGGAGCTGTGTGTCAACTTGGCTGGACCACAATTCTGTCTGGTTTAAACAATTGTGCTGTGGGTTGTTCCCATGATGGGATCAGATGTATATGTTTTGAGCAGCCAGTCTGTTGAGAGGAAGTTTCACTAGGGGTGTGGCCTGCTGGGAAAAGAGACACGCTTCTGTGAGTCAAGATAAAGTTATGCATCCTACAACTGTCCCTGAGTGAACAATCCACCATTCGGCCTGGAGATCTTGGATTTGTCATTCGTTGGAGTCAACAGGCAGCATACTGCCTGCCAATCTTGATCTCCTCAGCCCCTGCAGCTGTGTGAGTCGGGAAAATCCTCCAGCTTGACGTTTGATCCAAGCACTTGCAACTTGCCAGCTTCTATAAGTGTGTGAGCCGTTTTCCTGAGATAAATTTCCCTTCTTCTCTCTCTATATATAGGCTTTACAGGTTTTGCTTCTCTAGAGGACCCAGCCTAACACACTTTTATTCATATTTTTTCTTCCTTGAGCACATGTAGATGTGCTCTTATTAAATAATTTATTCAAAGGATGATTTCCTAACATTTATGTTAGAAAATTTTCATTAAGTGGAATAATAAGACATGTTGTTGTTGTTGTTATGTGCCTTTGAGTCATAGGCAAATATTGTTCAGTAATAAAATTATGTTCACTAAAATGTATTTGAACCATCTCGATCAAGTATCTTGATCATGTGTGTGCGTGTGTGTGTGTGTTTGAGTCTGTGTGTTTGTGTTTCCTCATTAAGCTACTATTTAAATTTACTTCTCTTTCATTGTTGTTAGGTGCCATTGAATAGGTTCAGACTCAAAACCACCCTGCGTACAACAGAACAGAACACTTCCGTCCTGTGCCTTTCTCACAATAATTGCTTTGTTTGAGCCCAGTTTTTTCCACCTACTGTGCCAGTCTGAATTATTGAGGGTCTTCCTCTGTTTCCTTGACACTCTATATCAGTTGGGCCTTTTGAACTAAGTTTATATGCCTTCCATCTGTGGGTAACTTAGGTGATATCGTGACAAGCATTTAACACATTTTTCCATGGAATATGTTTAGAAACTAATTTCTAAAGGGAAATATAACCTAGAGGGCACAATAACACACAGTTCTTAGGCCATACCAGAAAATCTGCACTTTCACCATTCAGAGTGAAAGCGTAAGTGGAACAGGAATGGAATATTTAAGCTTATCTTTTTCTTCTTCTGTCCTTTCTGTAGCAAAGATGCAAAACTGCACAGCTCCACCTCAGGGAACCCCAAGGGGTACATTAGTGCAGGGATTCAACCATCCACATCAAGCACAGAGGAAGCAGTGTAATGAGACCCTGACATGCTACTGCCTGACATATAGGTTTTATTAGATTAAAAGCTTCTGAAATGCCCATAAGGAAGAATGAGTCGTTGCATATTCTCCAATTCTAGAAGGCATAAATTGTTCTAGTCCATAAAACAAGTACATGCAGCTTGTGTCTGTAAATCATTTTTTAATCAACGGTGTTTCTGTTATCTCCTGTTGTTTGGGAGCATATTTCCTTTAATATTAACAATACTAATGTAAAAATTCCAATTCTATATCAATTTATTACCTTCTGTAAAAATATTAAATTTATTTTTTAGAGATTTCAACTACTCTAAAATATCTTAGGCTCAATGATTTACATCAAAAACCAAAGCCTGAACAAAATATAGTATCACAAAAAAATTATTTTTTTCTCTAAAATATAGTCTTAATTGTTCTTATTTACCTAATATTTTGCTTAGAAGGTGTGATACTCATTTTTTTGCATAACTGCATCAAACACAGAACTTCTAACTACACATTTTTAGCATTGTTTATATTGAATTAAATTTTTGTATTTTGTAGTTCAGAATTTTCAGCTCTTACATTATACAATGGGGTTTTTATGCTCTGCATAGGCAGTAATCGAACATGATCCCTGAGATTTCTCTCCTTCTGGTGGACACATGCTCTGCATTATCTTCAGGACTGTGCATATGATACATTTTGGGTGGCACCAACGGATACTGCAATGGGCTCCTAATGAAAGTTTGGAAGTGTAAATTCACGCAGAAATGCCTCAGAAGAAGGACTAGTAAACTACTCATGAAAGCCAGCCAATGAAACCAAAATAATTCTATTTTGAAAAGCATGCAGTCATCATGCAACAGTTGATATGATGGTAACTTTTTTTTTTTTTTTTTTCAAATAGTGTATTCTTATCATGGGAGGTCTTGTGGTATAGTGCCTAAGGCATTTGACTGCTAACCAGAAGGCTGATGGTTCAAACCCATTAGCCACTCCTCTAAAAGAAGGTTGGGCAGCTACTTCTGTAGAGATATCGCTTTGGAAACCCAAGAAGGGGTTGCTATGAGCTGGGATCAATTCTCCGGCACTGAGACATTCTTATAGTTGTTGCTAATCTTACTTGCCATTGAGTCAACTCTCACTCATAGTGACTTTGTGTGCAGCAGAGTGAAATGTTGACGGTTGCTGCACCATTTTCATTATTCTTGTTTTGTTTGAGTCGATTATTTCAGCCACTACGTCAATCCATTGCTCCAAGGGTCTCCTCTGTTTTCACTGTTGCACCCAGATCTTGCATCCCCAAAAACCACCAAGGAGCCGATTCCACTGCAAAAGCATAGGGGTTGTTTATTCGAGCTCAAGCTCGGACCCCTAACTGTCATCTACGCAGTGGTTCAGGATTGAGAGCCCCGAACTCAGGGGTAACAGGGTTTTTATAGGGGTGACAGCAGAAATGAGAAAGTTTCAATCAGAAAATTACAGGATTGGTTGACATTTTTCAAATTGCTAGTTGTTCCTACTTGATTGGCTCTGTCTTGGGGGCCGAAGCCGCATACTGCCATTTTTAACTATTTTAGGTAAGGTATTTTCTTGCTATTTACTGATTGGTTGTTGCTAAGGAGTATGCTAGGGAGTATCGATGAGGTGCGGTAGTCAGGACTCCTTGTGGTTTTTCCAGTTTGTCGCTAGGGAGTATTGATGAGGTGAGGGTAGTCAGGACTCCTAGTGGTTTTTCCAGTAACTAAAGCACTAAAGCATGATGTAAATGCTAAGGCATTTTGCAAAATGGCTACATACTTAAAAATGGTTACATACAGGGTGGTTATATAGAAACAGGGTCTCACATCACCAACCCTCAATGTCACCAACCATGATGTCCTCCCATCATTAGGCCATGTTATATGGCACAGTTGACATTGAAGTAGAAATATTATCTAAGTGAGCATGACTTAAGCACATGAGGTCTTTAAAGGCAGAGAAGTTTCCCTAGTTAAGAAGGGAAATCAGAAATATTTGAAATATGGAAGAGATTCAATGCAAAAGAGGTTCTCCATTGCTATAATGAAGGATGCCACGTGGTAAGCCCCTTAAGAGATCTGCAAGAAGCTGAGCTTAGTCCCCAGTTGATTTTCAGCCAGACAACAGGAATCTTAGTTCTATAATCACAAGGACATTTATTTTGCCAACAATTGTAGGGGCTTGGAAGCAGATATTTTCTTAGTTGAGCTTTCCAGAGGAGGATTCAGTGATCCAAAACTTTGATTTCAACCTTATGACACTCTGAGAAGTTTTATTAAATGTATTAGACTCTTGAACAGAAGACACCACACAACAAAAATGTGTGTTCTTTAAACTCTTTAGTCTGTGGCAATGACTCATCAGAAATAAAATTATAAGAAAATGTCATGCATTAAGGAGGTTCTGTTTCTTACATTTTGAAGCTATTTTACTAAAATTAAAAATATCAGTTACAATAAATTGAATATTTACTGTTTGTAGCCATCGTGTTCCTATTTATTTGAATGTTTTCATTTGCATTTTACAACTAAAGTATGAAATGGTACTATAGTAACCCCATTCTACAGATTAAAAACTTAGTTTTAGAGAGGGGAAGTAGTTTCTTTTGGTGAAATAGTTACTAAATTTCAAATTCAGAATATAAAACCAAGCACCGCAACTGCAGAGCCCATTTACCCTTCCATCACACTTCCTCCCATCAAGGTTTCATAGAACCACAGAGCCCAGGTAGCCCATTACATATTGTGTTGGGAGAATAGGCAAAGTGATGGAGACACAGCTACTCTAAGTAATGCCTGAGACTGACATGAGAACATAACCGTGGCTGTTGCTAAAAATGCAGACTTTCAACTCAGAAGTTCTGAATGAGCATCTACATTTAACGAAGAACTCTCAGTGACTCATTTCCACATTAAAGTTTAAACATTTTCCTTATTTTTTTAAAAAAGGTAATTATAAATTCTTATTGGTCACTATGACCTTGGGAATGTCACGTCATCTTCCTGATAATCAATTTCACACTTCCATAAAATAGAGATAAAATACCAAATGTTTTAAGGATAAAATAATGCCCAAGTTTCTAACACATTGCCTGGCACATAAAAAAAAAAAAAAAAAAAAAACCTCCATAATAACTAACCATAGTTGTTTTTGTTATTTAAGCGATGAAAGCACACCAGGAAAGCTGGAGGCAGGAATCTTCCTAGTATAGTGAAACCTGTGAGAACAAAAACTCCCCAAGAGTGCCTCACATAAAGATCTCACTGGTCTTTGACAGCATGCAGTCTTACCACATTTCTGTGGCTCATTTTAGTGGAAAGTATTTGACTTTTCCTACTCTGACCGGTTTCCTTATTTCCCCGGTTGCAGCTTCCACAGGTTATCCTGTTCTTCTTTCTCCCTGGAGCTCAGCAGTGACTCAGGGAGAAACTGAACCCACCCCAGGGATCCAGTCTCATGGTAATGTGATGTGGTCAGACAGGAATGCTAGAGTGAGATGGGGAAGGCCTGGCAGCCACACAGTCTCATGAGTTAGCTCTCTTGTCACAGAAATAGTGTTTGAGTGAGTTGTAAGCTGGCTTCTCTCCCCATGAGGCTGAAGCACACTGACAAAATGGAATTTTGGATTATTTTCCCAGATATGCAACAGTGGTATCTTTGTATTACCAAAACTTATTTTGTATCATGACTGTTTATAAAACTTGAAGCTATCAGGTAAAATGTTATATGAACTGGAAATATGTACTTGTTAAAGCCTTTTTAAGTAGTTAATCTATAAAATTAAATTCTAGTTATCAAAGGGAGCTCTGGTGGTGTAGGCATTTGACTGCCAACCAAAAAGAAGGCTGACGGTTCAAACCCACCAACCACTCCTCAGAAAGAAGACTGGGCAGTCTGCTTCCATAGAGAGACTGCCTCAGAAACTGAAGAAGGGCTTGCTATGAATCAGGATTGAATCAATATATCAAATACGTAGGGTAACTGTTTTCAGTTATAATCCATTAAAACTTTTTTTTTTCATGTTCTTTTATAAACTGAACCGTATTTTCTCAGAATATTGAATCTTCACTCTTAAAATTGCTTCTGAGGGAAAAATTACCTTTAAAATAATTTTCTCTACATTTAACTAAATGGGAATTTACAGGACGAACATGCTCTTAATTTGGGAATCATTAGTTTCGCCACTTAGAGACCAAAACTATTGGCAGTG
>NW_006922071.1:1616534-1617896 GCF_000298275.1 Orycteropus afer afer | reverse complement strand
GGCAACAAGTTGTTTTTATATTTTGGTTTATCATAAGGGTAGACCATAATGGTCTAATCTGGTATTATGTGAAGTGAGTTTCTGGATTCCTTGATTAACAGTGACTACTATCATCTTTTTAAAAATAAAATAATGCCAGGATTTTGATTAATTGTAAGGTTTTTTTTTTTCCATGTTTGGAAGAAATAGAGTGTTGTGAGCTTGATTTGGATGTCAGGCTGCATATATTTGCATCTGCACCTACAGTTTAAAGTCTGTGCAAAGTTGGGCAAGTTATTTGACATCTGTGGGCCTTCCTTCATTTCTACAAGTCGAGTGGTGTTTATAGACTCCTTTGTCTGAGATAAGTGTTAAATGAATTAATTTATGCAAGGCATTGGCATACAATGAGAGCTTAAAATATATTAAATATTTATGTAAGCCCTGAAAATCAAATTTTCTTGCTAAAGAAAGCTCTTTATCCTCTGAGCTAGAACTCAGGCCACCATGGATGCTTGTGCAGTGTGTATACTGCACACAGGCAACTGGTGGAGGGCACATTAGGGACTAAACTTCCATCTCTGCTCCCATCAGCACACTATGTATCTTGGGCTTGTGACTATCCAGAGTAAGTCTATTTTTCTGATTTTTTTTCCCCCACTTGTTGTTTTTATGTGCTGTTGAGTCAGACCCGGCCCATAGTGACCACTCCTTGTGTTTCCAGGGCAGTGTCACTATGGAAGTAGATTGCCCCATCTTCCTTCTGAGGAGTGGCTGTTGGGTTTGAACTGCTGGTCTTCTGGTTAGCAGTCAGTAGCATAAGTGTATCTGTTAAAAAATCTAATTACTAAAAGCTATGTCTGTCCTGGATGTTAGAAAATGGTTCTCAGAAGAAATTCTGAAACTTGCTCTTGACCATAGAATACCTAAAGGAAATAGAAGAAATGATGAAGTAAAAGGGCTAATCAGAAGATTACAAAGAGAGGCTCAAGAAGACAAAGTGAAATATTATTAAAAAAAAAAGTGCAAAGAACTGGAGTTAGTACACCAAAAAGGAAGAAAATGCTTTGCATTCTTCAATCCGAAAGAACTAATAATTAAAAAAAAAAAAAAAAGAGCTTCAAGATGCGATATTCTATGGGCAAAATATTGAACAATGCAGGAAACATCAAAAGAAGGTGGAAGAATACACAGTCACAGTACCAAAAAGAATTGGACAACAATCAGACATTTCAAGAACCAATAGTACTGAATAAAGTCCAAACTTTTCAAAAGGCATTGGTGAAAACAAGGTTCTAGGAATCGATGGAATGGCAATCCAGGTGTTTCAACAAATGGATGCAATGCTGGAAACACTCTTTCATCTATTCCAAGAAATTTGGA
>NW_006922071.1:1615210-1615994 GCF_000298275.1 Orycteropus afer afer | reverse complement strand
AAAGGAAGTTGTTCAAACAAAATAAGGGGGTGCTGCAAGGTTTAAAATCAGGAAAGGTATGTGTCATGGTTGCATGTTTTCATCATACTTATTCAATCTGCATGCCAAACAAATAATTTGAGAAGCTGGACTATTTGAAGAAAAATGTGGCATGAGGATTGGAGAAAGAATCATTAGTAATATGTGATACATAGGTGATGCTTGTGGAAAGTGAAGAAGACTTGAATAATTTATTGATGAACATCAAAGAATACAACTGTCAGTATCAATTGCATCTCCACATTAAAAAGGCAAAACTCTTCATAACTGGACCAATAAGCAACAACATTATAAACAAAATAAATATTGAAGTTCTCAAGGATTTCAGTTTACTTGGATCCACAATCAGTGCCAATGGAAGCAGCAGTTATGTAATCAAAGGACCTATTGCTTTGGGAAATATGCTACAATAGACCTCTCAAAAATGGTAGAAAGTGAAGATGTCACCTTGAGGACTAAAATGTGCCTGACTGAACATAATATTTCCAAATCACCTCCTATTGGGGTGAAAGCTGAACAGAGAGAATAAGAAAATGTATGCATTTGACTTATGGTGTTACTGATGAATATAGAATATACCAGAAACTGCCAGAAAAGCAAACAAATCTTTCTTGGAAGTACAGACAAAATGCTCCTTAGAATATGTATGTACTTTGGACATGTTACTAGTAGTGACAAATCCTTGCAGAGGTCATCCTGTTTGGTAAAGCAGAGAACCAACCAAAACTAGGAAGATCTTCAACTA
>NW_006922071.1:1609684-1610800 GCF_000298275.1 Orycteropus afer afer | reverse complement strand
CTTCTGATTGACTGTACGCTCCTCTGCACACACACACTCTTTTACTAATTGTAGGAGATGTTGGTTTAAGGTTTACACTTTGGCTCTTTCTTCATTTTTGAAGTATGCATCTATTGCTATAAATTGTCCTGTGATCATTTCTTTTGCTATGTCCCCCAGATTTTTGTATGTTGTCATTTCATTCTCATTTGATCCAAGGAGTTTTTAAATTTCATTTTTTAAAATTTTTTATTTATTCTGCTACCTAGTCATTCTTAAGGAGGGTGTTTTTCAGATTCCATCTATTTTTTTTTTCTTTTTCCATTGATCTTCCTATTGTTAATTTCTAATTTTATAGCATTGTTATCTGAGAAGATGCTTTGAAGTATTTCAGTGTTTTTAAATTTATTGAGACTAGCTTTGGTGGCCTAGCTTATAGCCTATCTTGGAGAATGTTCCATGAATGCTGGAAAAGAAAGTATATTATGCTGTTGTTGAATAAAGTGCTCTGTAGATGTCTATAAGTTCAAGTTGGTTGATCATATTGTTTAGTTTTCCTGTATCTTTGTAAAAGTTCATTTCTTGTTGTTCTATCTTTTATCAAAAGTGGTGTATTATAATCTTCTACTATTACTGTAGAGTCATCTATTTGTCTTTTCAATTCCATTAATGTCTGCTTTATGTATTCTGGACCTCTTTCATTTGGTGCGTAGATATTTATTATGGTTATATCTTCTTCTTCAATTGACCCTTTAATCATTATATAATATCCTTCCTTGTCTTTTATGGTCATTTTGTCTTAAAGTCTGTTTTAACAGAAATTAAAATTGCAACTCCTGCCCTTTTTTGGTTGCCATTTCCTTGGTATATCTTTTTCCATCCTTTGATTTTTAGTTTGTCTTTATGTCTGAAATGAGTGTCTTGTAAACAACATATTGATTTGTCATGCTTTCTTATCCATTCTGCAGCTCTCCATTTCTTGAGTGATGCATTTAATCCATTTACATTCAGTGTAATTATTGATAAGTATGAATTTATTAATGTGATTTTGTTATGTTTCTTTCATGGTATTGCTCATTTCTTTGTTCCATTTAATTTTCTGTATTGAGTTCATTTTTTTTATGAATCATGTTATCT
>NW_006922071.1:1603528-1604104 GCF_000298275.1 Orycteropus afer afer | reverse complement strand
TAGGAGGGCTCCTTTTGAGGCCAAACCAACTAATCCCAACTTCAGAATTCTATACAACTGAGGGAGAGTGAACTTCCCAGAAAATTACTTTGTGCTGCTCCCAAGAGAAGTACCCCAGGTAGATGACTTTAACAATGAGGAGTTACTCAGTTTCTCACAGCAAACTTCACCATGGAGTTTACAAAGATTTATGGCTAGAAAAGCCATACCAGGTAATGTACTACACCTCAAAGTCCATAAGAGCCAAAGTGCAGCCTTGAATATATCTCAACTGAATTTATAGACCATCTCAAAACATATTTGACACATTGAATATTAATAACAAAGACCAGAGAAGGTATGAAATGACATCAAAGACATCATGCATGAAGAAAAGACAAGAAATAAAGAAAAGGTCAAAATGAATGTGTGAAGAAATCCTGAAACTTGCTCCTGAACCTAAGTGATGAACCTAAATGGTGTTCTAAAACCTAAATGGTGGCTGAAATCAAAGTAAACAGTGGTGTACAGTAGGCTCAAACACAGCAATGATTGTGTGGATGGCACTAGATTGGACAGTGTTATGTCCTGTTGTAC
>NW_006922071.1:1601986-1603208 GCF_000298275.1 Orycteropus afer afer | reverse complement strand
AACAACAACAACAACAACATATAGTAAGTATTAACTAAGTTTGTGAATAAAAAATGATGATTGTCAGGCTCAAAAGGATGAGTACTAAAGGAAGTCAAATATATCAGGAGAAATGGATGGAGAGGGTGAAAGAAATAAAGTATATTGATACCTGACAGGATATACCAACCAAAACCAACCTCACTGCTGGTGAGTAATTCAACTGACAGTGATCCCTTCTTGAGTTTCTGACACTGTATCTCTGTGGAAGTAGATTGCCCAATCTTCCTTTGGAGGGGTGACAGGATATAGGTATAAATATAAAAACTCAAAGGTGTCTCCAATGTTTTAAGTCAAGGGCCATTAGAAACCTCTACCAGTGTATGTGTGTGTGTGAGAATGTGATAAATAAATTAATATATAAATTATTTTTAAAAATGACCAAGCATCTATATATTCATTTATTAATCTCTTGAAATTTACTGAGTTTGGAAATCATCAAATCGTAGATCCAGTAAATTGGTGGAACTTCTACTCAGGTGAGAGGACATTCAAAAATATGAATATGAATCAGAAGAAACAAGACAACCATAAGGAACTAGACAAAGAAGGTATTGCTTATTTTAGGCTGACTGTATTATTATGTAATATGGATAATTTCTTCAATTTTTGTTAATAATGGCTTGAAATTGCATTTATAAAAATATATACAGACCAAGAAACCCCAAACTCATTGCAATAAAGTGGATTCTGAATCACAGGAACCCTATAGGACAGACTAGAACTGCCTTATAGGGTTTCCAAGGCTGTAATTTCCAAGGAAGCAGACTTCCACATCTTTCTCTCATGAGCTGATTGGTGGGTTCATACCACTGACTTTTGGTTAGCAGCTGAGCACTTCATCACTGTGCCACAGGGTTCCTTCAAACATGGATAAGACAGATGAAATGGATACACGGTGCATTGTGGTGGAGCCCATGTTAGGCTTTCAAAAGCAAATTGCCCATAACACAGTGCAATGTACTTTGGGCCAGCATACTATATAGTTAAGTGTGCATTTTGCAGTCAGATCTCCTATATTGCAACACTGCTGTATGATACTGATCAAGTACTTTATAAAAACTTAAATACTTAGTTAAATAAAAAATAAAATCCATGATAGTTGTAGTTAGTGAATGTAGAAAATAGTCACAAACTACTACTCAGAAGTCTTTGGGAATCAAAGGAAAAAATGTCTGTAATA
>NW_006922071.1:1599362-1601401 GCF_000298275.1 Orycteropus afer afer | reverse complement strand
GGGTTTGAACCGTCAGCCTTCTGGTTAGCAGTCAAGTGCCTTAGGCACTATGCTACCAGCTTGTTATTAACACCCAGTGTTATAATGTTACTTCCTGATGATTGCTGTTTTCTTGATAGATAAATTCCTGATGATTACAGTGTCTTTTTGTTCTTGATTGGAAAAATGAGGCTTGTGGCAACTCCAGTTATCATTTACCTTGTATTTAATTTTTTTTGTGGGGGAGGTTGGCATGACAGGAAAAGAAACAACAAACATATATGAAAGGGAACCAATAAATAAATTGAATGAAAGATTGGAGAGATACATAACCTACTTCTTGAGGTTTTTTTTAAGACAGTATTATTGCTCAAATGGCTTTCCAAACCAAACCAAATGCACCGCCGCACTGGCGTTGTGTTGGATCTGACTCATAGTAACTTCTCCTTGGGTTTCTGAGGTGGTATCACTTCAGAAGCAGATTGTCCAACCTTCCTTCTGAGGAGTGGCTAATGGGTTTGAACTGCCAACTATCTGGTTAACAGCCAAATGTCTTAGGTACTATGCCTCCAGACTTTAATTCACGAAAGAAATAAAGACACTGAAGTTTAATTTGGATGAAAAGTTTTTGTGAAAAGCGTTTCACAAAAGCAAAAGACTGTAAAGAATAGGAATAATAAACAATAAAGAGTATGGGGATATGAAACACCTTAATTACCACAGTGTACAAAATTCTGAGAAGCTGAGACTAGATACACAAAGTTAACTTCTCATACAGGTATGTTTAAAAATATTATCATAAAAAATGTGTTTGAATATCTATTTAGGATGCACACATATTTGCAGTAAACATAATTTCTGGATCTTTCTGAAAGTTATGGCTAATCTTAATCCTATTACACGTTGTCTTGAAATTTTTATGGATGTGGAAACAGAAAATTCACAGCTTCCCGAGAAGTACTGGTTTTGAACGATACAAAATAAATGTAATTATTTGAGGAATGAGGAATCACACCATAACTGTGTCGTAAGAGTTGCTGTTACTATTGTTACCTGCCATAGAATAAGTTACGACTCACGATGACCCTATTCACAACAAAAGGATACACTGCCCTGTCCTGTATCACCCTCATAATCATTTCTATTTTTGAGCCCATTGTCACAGCCACTGTTTTAATCCATCTCATTGAATCTTCCTCCTTTTCTCTGACCTTCTCCTTTACCGAACATGATGTCTTTCACCAGAGCCCGTGTGTGCAAAGTACATGTGATGAAGTCTTACCCATCTCACTTTTTTCTAAGGAACATTCTAGCTGCACTTTTTCCAAGACAGATCTGTGTGTTCTTTTGTCAATCTATGCTATATACGAAAGAGGGAAGGCCCTCAATGAGTATTGACACTGTGGCAGCAGCGATGGGCTCAAGTATGGCAAGCATCATGGAGCTGGTGGGGGATCGAGCAGTGTTTCATTCTCTTGGGCATAGTGTTGCTATGAGTTGGAGACGACTTGACAGCACGTAACAACAACATACTATATTCAATATTCTTCACGAACACCACTATTTGAAGGCTTCAATTCCTCTTTGGCCTTTCTTATTCTTTATCAAACTTTCACTTGCATATGAGGCTATTGGATAATATCATGGCTTGGGCCAGGATCCCCTTAGTCCTCAAAGTGTCATCTTTGCTTACTAACACTTTAAATAGGTCTCTCTTGCAGTGGATTTCCCCAGTGCAGTAACGTGTTTGATTTCTTGACTGCTGCTTCCATTTTCTTTGTTTTCAGGAAGCATGGTTGTGTCCTCTACATATTTCAGGCTATTACTGATTCTTCCTCTAATCCTGATGCTGTATTCTTCCTCACATAGTCACATTTCTCAGATTATTTGCTCAAAATGTGGATTAAATAAATATGGTGAATGAATACAATCCTGACACACAACCTTTTAAAGCACAAAATATCTTCTTGTTCAATTACAGTGACTGCCTCTTGGCCAATGTATAGATTCCCTCTGAGCACAATTAAAATGTCTGGAATTCCCATTCTTCAGAAGGTAAT
>NW_006922071.1:1597520-1598329 GCF_000298275.1 Orycteropus afer afer | reverse complement strand
TTTTTTTTTTTTTTTTGCTTTCTTTACATATGATATCCTTGATGTCATCCCACAACTTGTCTGGTTTTCAGTCACTGGTGTTCAATGCATCAAACCTATTTTTAGGTGGTTTTCAAATTCAGGAGGCAAAAATCAAGCTCATATTTTGGTTCTCATGGACTTGTTTTCATTTTCTTAAGCTTCCACTTGAACTTGCATATGACCAACTCATAGTCTATTCCATAGTCAGTCCTTGGCCTTGTTCTGACTAATGATATTGAGCTTCTCCATTGTCTCTTTCCACAGAGGAAGTGGATTTGATTCCTTTCTTTTGCATCTGGCAAGTTCCATGTGTATATTTGTGATTAATGTTAAAAAAAGGTATTCACAATGTTCATTGTTCATTGGTTTTGTATAATTCCCTCATGTGATCTCCAGCGTTGTTTCTATAACCAAAGTCGTATTTTCCAACTACTGATACTTCTTCTTTGTTTCCAACTTTTGCATTCCAATCATTAATAATTATCAATGCTTGATTGTATGCTTGATCAATATTGCATGGGAGAGCAGGACACAGAGAAGAGGTAACTATCGGGAGGAAGTGGGAAGAGAGTTATTACATTGAGGGGAATTGCAGTCAATGTCATAAGACAAAATGTGTATGAACTGCTGTATTGAAAATAAATTTGCTCTGTAAACTTTCACCCAGAAAAAATCAGAATTATATATATTCTGATTGTATATATATATGGGAGCTCTGGTAGCATAGTTGCAAAGGCTCTTGACTGCTAACCAGAAGGCTGGCGGTTCAAACCCACCAGCCACTCCTC
>NW_006922071.1:1596671-1597266 GCF_000298275.1 Orycteropus afer afer | reverse complement strand
TTAGCAGTCAAATGCCTTAGGCACTATGCCACCAGAGCCCACAGCCTTCCTTATAGACATATGAATATTATCTTATCACTCACAGCATTATACTCCAGGATGGATCTTGAAACATTCTTTTTGATGATTAATGCAATGTTATTCATCTTCTATTCATCATTCCAGCACAGTATACCATACAATTGTCCTTTGCAAAATTGCCAGTCCATTTCAGCTCACTAATGCCTAAGATATGGATATTTATGAATTCCACTTCATTTTCATTGACTTTCAATTTCTATAGATTTATACTTTGCACATTCTGTGTTCAGTTATTAATAAATCTTTGAAGCTGTTTCTTCCCATTTAGCCTCATGCCCCATGCAAATGATAGTCACAAAAGATTTACTCTATCCACATCATTAAGGTTGACTCTACTTTGAGGATTCAGCTTTATGCCAGTTATATTTTGAGTGCCTTCCAACTCTAAGGGCTCATCTTCTGGCACTATATCAGATACTGTTCTGCTGCAATATATGAGGTCTTCATTGTCCAGTTTTCTTAAAACTAGATTACCAGGTCCTTTTTCCTAGTCTGTCTTCATCTGGAAGCTCTA
>NW_006922071.1:1594578-1596201 GCF_000298275.1 Orycteropus afer afer | reverse complement strand
TTGAACTGCCAGCCTTCTAGTTAGCAGTCAAGTGTCTTAGGCACTATGCTATCAGAGCTCCCTAAATATTATAGTAGACCCCATGATTGACCCTAACCAAAATTTTATAAAGGTCTGTAATTTTGAAAAATGCATAATATAGTGGAATGGGGGCATAAAATGAAAAATTATAAATGAAATTATGTTACTACATTTTGTGCCTATACCATTTTTAAAATTAAACAAAACATTTAATCATTTTGTGTTAACCTCAAGTCTGTTGTTAAACTGTATGTAAAGTTGAAACTATAACTCTGATTGATATAAGAATAACACATAAAATGTACCTTTTCCAAAAATGTTTTTATGACTCTTTCAACAGCAAGTTAACATTTCTAATATTATGGAGACTTTCAATTGAATAAAATAAAAATTTATTAAAATAATTGAAATTTTCCATTATTGCAAGTTCTAAAAAAATATCATAAATGGGGGGATTTGTGTCACAACCATGTATCTTTTAAAGGTGATGTGGGTTGCAACACACTTCAATAACAAATACTGATCAAAATCCTAGGCTAAAAAACATATTGCTTGTTTCGTAGGTCATTACAATTATGTGCTGCGCCCTTAGAATGATATTTGGATAAAGTGTATACTTTATTATTCAGGCACAATTTCACACTTGAAAAACTTTTAAATGGTGTGAGTTGGTTTTTGTAAGATGGGAAAAGTTAGGAAATTTTATCTGTTGGAGGGCACTGAATTGAAGTATATTCAGATTTCATTTCTGAGTTAAGTTGTGCTTCATAAATTTCTATAATCTAATCTCAACTCTTAAATCTCATTTGCTACTCATCTGTGGGGAAGATTATTCATTTATTCAACAATGAATTATTGAATTCCTTTAATAAATATTTATTCCTGCCTTCTGAGTTCCTACTGTGTGACTGTCTTGAGACCATGTTGATTCAACAAAGCACTTTCTGCCAAAGTTCACAGAGTTTTAGGAGTGCGATCTTGCCTGAATATGCTCATGTGCATTTACCATCGCCCAGTATTTCTTCACCCTTCTTCCTTTGTTTCTATTCCTATTCCTATCCTACTGGGTTAAGCAATGGATGTATGAGGGTACTTGTTCTTTAGAAGACTAAGAAAGTAGAAATTTGTAACAATATACCATGAACAAAAAGCTCTGAAATTGGATTAATTGCTTCAGAATTATATTTGTTTGGTAGTTGGTGTTAATTACTATCGAGTCAATTGAAATTCATTGGAGTCAGAATTAAATAGCTAAATACCTATTAGATCAAAATGCAAGCCTGGCTCACCATCTCTTTTGTAGTATTTCAGTAAATAATTATCCAGCTGCTTGATGAACTACCTGAGATGTTCAAAGGAAAAACACAGACCTCATAAAGAAGAAACAAGATAAATTCCTAGAGCTTCTCATAACTAGTTGGATACTCTTGGAGAAATCTCATTAATTTAATATTTTATAAACACACAGATATAGTGTATACCAAGTTAATTTTGCATAGTTGCTTAAATATAATTTTTTTACAATCAACTTTTTTTTTTCTCCCCAAAAAACATAACTACATTGTCATGAGGATTAAGGAAACTGGATTATGAATATCTGAA
>NW_006922071.1:1586718-1592532 GCF_000298275.1 Orycteropus afer afer | reverse complement strand
GTTCTAGATCATATGCCACTTCCTGAAATGGATGAAGATCGATCAGTTCTTTTTGGTACAGTGACTCTGTGTATTCCTGCCATCTTCTCTTGAATTATTACATAATGTATATATGTATATTAATGTATATAATTATATATACATAATGTATATATAATATACATTTCATGGAACTTGAATAACACAGAAATTTAAGTTGATACTCAAAGCATATATAGTAAGCAGAGATGTCTATTTTCTATTATTGTCTTTTCTTTTTACTATTAGGCAGTATATACTTTTAATTTTTTATTCAGCTTTTTAAAAAGTTCAAAATTATTAGATTAAAAGGTGAAAAAATACTATTTATTGAATTTGAGAATTGTAGTGAGAACAGTAATAAGATAAGGAATCAGATGTCCTTTGATAATCATTCATTAACTCATTTTTGGATACATACAACAATGAAAAGGAAAAGACAAAGACAGTGATTTCACACAGTTTTTAATTAAACATGAGAAGAAAGGAAAACAAAAAATCAGTCAAGCTAGCAAGAGATAAATGTGATAATAAATATTGATACAAGCAATGAAGAGTGTTAAAGTAAGACAAATAAGTGACAGGGTATCTTGGAAGAGGATGTATTTGAGAGAAGCCTAAGTAAACTGATTAAAGCAAGGGTTTTGTGGAAGCAGTTAATTAGGAAGATACCACAAGCTGGACTGTGTATTCCCTTACAACACAAGCAAGAGTTGAATTTTATTCTAAGTGTGATATAAAACCAATGGATAGTACACAGGGGAAGACATAATATGATTTCCATTTTAAAATAATCACAGGATACACTATGGATAATTGAGTGCAGAGAGCCAGAGCAGGAGATATACTAGGAGGCTAATATAATAATTCACTGCTATTCATAAAGACAGTGTTTCACTGCTAATCATTATGTTTTCCATTAATGTATTAGACTATGCCTCAGTGCTGTTCATAAGGTCTTCAGTGGCCAGTTTTAACATAAGTGGGTGACCCCAACTTTCTTCCAAGTCTTTCTGAGTCTGGAAGCTACACTGAAACCTGTCCACCATGGGTGAAACTGCTGATAACTGAAGTATCATTGGCACAGCTTCTAGCCTCATAGCAACATGCAAGCCACAAAAGTATGACAGACAGATGAGTGATGGCATGAGGAAGAGCTGTCTCCTCAAAGTAGAGTTCAAATTAAAGACATGGAAGGAATAATGTTTGCTGGACCTTCATTTGCTGATAAGGCATGACTCAAAACATGAAGAAACAACTGGAAACATTCATTAATAACTGGAACAGTGGAAGTACAATGTATGAACCTAAGAAAATTGGAAGTTGTCAAAAATGAAATGGAATGCATAAAGATCGATACAAAGAGCTCCCATCCGAGGCATTAGTGAGCTGAAATGGTCTGCTATTGGGGATTTTGAACCAGACTGGTCTATTATGCAAGAAATGACAAATAGAAGAGAAATTCAATCACATTCATTGTCAAAAAGAACATTTCAAAATCTATCCTAAAATACAATGCTCTCAGTGATAAGATAATATCCATACACCTAGAAGGAAGATCAGTTACTGCTATTATTCAAATCTACACACCAGTGACTGAAACCACAGATGAAGAAACTGAACATGTTTATCAATTCTGCAGTCTGAAATTGACCAAGCATGTAATCAAGACATACTGATTATTGCTGGTGATTGGAATGGAAAAATTGGAAACAAAGAGGAATCACTGGTAGTTGCACAATATGAGCTTGGTGATAGAAATGAGGCCAGATATTACACGATAGAATTTTGAAAGACCAATGCCTTATTCATTGTGAATACCTTTTTTTAACAATAAAAACGGTGGCTGTACATGTGGACATTCCCATATGGAATACACAGAAATAAGATTGATTACATCTGTTCAAAAAGGCAGTGGAGAAGCTCAGTATCATCCATCAATCAAAACAGAGCCGGGAACTGACTGTGGCTAGTTCACATTGAAGCTAAAGAAAATTAAAAAAAGTCCCCATGAACCAAAATACAACCTTGGTTATATCTCACCTTGTGGTAGTTGTGTGTCAACTTGGCTGGGCATGGTTTTGTGTGGCGGGACAGATGGATGTAGTTATTCTTCATGATGAGACTGGTAATCTACTCCATGCTGGAATCTACTGGAGAAGCTGAGTAGCCACCTTGGAGATGTTATCTGCTTCTAGTATCTAAGAATGCAGCTTTGAGAAAGCTCTCTGAGAGCTTTTGGGCAAATTTGGAACTGTAATGTATTTGAGTCTTCATTGAGCAGCCTGCCATGATTGTCTGCTGATCTTGAAACTTTCTCTGGACTTGAACCAATGACCTGTCATGTTTCTTAATAATCTTGAGACTGTGCCATTTTATTTTTCAACTTTGAGTTTGTCAGCCTCACCAACCAGCAGCTGTCTGAGTTAAGAGAAGCCTCCAGCTCCAGTGGGCCAGGAGCAAGAGGCAGATCTGAAATTGAAGGCCAAGGGGATTTCACCCAGCTTCTAGAGCTGACACTTTGAACTTCAGCTTCTAGCCTCTTATTCTGTAAGAGAATAAACTACTGTGTGTTCAAGCCACCCACTTGTGGGATGTGTCTGTTAGGATGGCACTAGAGGACCAAAACACACCTGACTTTAGAGACCATTTAATGGACAGATTTTATTCATTGAATACCAATGACTGATGACCAGATAAGTTGTGGAATAACATCAGGAATATCATATGTGAAAAAATTAAAAAGCCGTTAAAAAACAGGAAAGGAGGAAAAGACAAAAATGGATGTCAGAAGAATCTCTGAAACTTGTCCTTGAACATAGAGGAGCTAAAATGAATGGAAGACATTATGAAGTGAATGAGCTGAACAAAAGATTTGAAAGGGTAGTTTGAGAAGATAAAGTATTATAAAGAAATATGCAAAGACCTGGAGCTAGAAAACAAGAAGGGAAGAACACATTCAGCATTTCTCAAGCTGAAAGCACTGAAAAAAATTAAGGGGTTGAATTGCAATATTGAATGACTCTATGCACAAAATATTTAACAATGCAAGGAATATTAAAAGTAGATGGAAGGAATGTTGTTGTTGTTGCATGCCGTCTAGTCATTTCTGACTCATAGTGATCCCATGCACAGCAGAATGAAACACTGCCTGATCCCGTGCCAGCTCCATGATCTCTGCTGTACTTGAGCCCATCATCACAGCCACACTGTCAAAAAGTCTCGTTGAAGGCCTCCCCCTTTTTCATCGAACCTTCACCCTAGCAAGCATGACATCCTTCTCCAGGGAATGATCCCTTCTGACAACAGGACCAAAATCAGTGAGATGAAGTCTGGCCATTCTCGCTTCCTAGGAGCATTTTGGGTGCACTTCCTCCAGGACAGATCTGTTAGTTCTTTTAGTAGTCCATGGTACTTTCAGCATTCTTTGCCAGCACCACAACTCAAAAGCATCAACTCTTCTTTGGTCTTCCTTATTCATTGTCCAGCTCTCAAATGCATATGTGGCAATTGGAAATATCATGGCTTGTGTCACATGCAACTTAGTCCTCAAGGAGACATCCTTGCTCCTCAGCACTTGAAACAGTTCCTTCACTGTTGACCTTCCCAGTGCTACACATCGTCTAATGTCCTGACTGCTGCTTCCATTGGCATCGATTGTAGCACCTAGAAACATGAATTCTTTGACAACCTTAATCTCTCTCCATTTATTGTGATGCTGCTCATGGGTCCAGTTGTGAGGATTTTTGTTTTCTTTTTATTGAGATGTACTCCATACTGCAGAATGCATTCTTCAACCTTCATCAGTAAGTGCCTCAAGTCATCCTCACTTTCAGTAAGCAAAGTTGTATCGTCTTCATATCTCAGGTTGTTAATGATTCTTCCTCCAATGCTGATGCCACATTTTTCTGAAATGTGCAAGGAATACAGACTGCTAACTAGAAGGCTGGTTGTTCAAACCACCAGCCACTCCTTGGAAGGAAGATTGAGCAATCTACTTCTGTAGAGATACTGCCTCGGAAACCCAAGAAGGGATCACTATGAGTCAAATTGACTCTATGAGTCAAATTGTCTGGATGGCAGTGAGTTTTTTTTTTTTTTTTTTTCCCATACCAAAAGGAATTGATCAATGTTTATCCATTTCAGGAGGTAGTGTATGATCAAGAACCAATGGTACTGAAGGAGGAAGTGTAAGCAGCACTGAAATTATTGGTGAAAAGCAAGGTTCCAGGTACTGATGGAATACCCATTGAGATATTTCAACTAATGGATACAGTACTGGAATTACTTACTCATTTATAATAAGAAATTTGGAAGACAGTTACCTGACCAACTGGACAATATTGATATTCATGCCTGTTCCAAAGAAAGTAGATCCAACAGAATGTGGAAACTATCACACAATATCATTAAAATTATATTCAAGTAAATTTTTGCTGAAGGTAATTAAAAAATGGTTACAGTAGTATATTGACATGGAACCTCCAGAAATTCAGGTTTGTGGAATGAGAAATATCATTGCTGTTATCAGATGGATCTTAGTTGAAATCAAAGAATTCCAGAAATATGCCCACCTGTGTTTTATTAACAATACAAAGGCTATATGCATCATAACAGATCATGGATAACATTGTGAAGAATGAGCCAGAACACTTGATTTTGTGCATGAGGAACCTGTACATAGACCAAGAGGCTGTGGTTCTAACAGAACAGTGGGATACTGCATAGTTTAAAAGCAGAAAGAATATGTGTCAGAGTTGTATCTTTTACTATACATACTCAGTCTATACGCTGAAAAGATAATACAGAAATTGAACTATAAAAAGAAGAATGTGAAATCATGATTGAGGATAATCACTAACTACCTCTGATATACAGATAAGACAAGCTTGATTACTGAAAGTAAAGAGCTTTGAAGGTATTTAGTGATGAAGATCAAACACAACAGTCTTCAGTATGGATTATACCCTCACATAAAAAAAAAAAAAAATCCTCAAAACTGGACTGATCAGGACCATCACAGTAAATGGAGAACAGATTGAAATTGATAGGGATTTAATTTCACTTGTATCCACAATCAACAGGAGCTCTGGTAGCATAGGGCCTAAGGCACGTGAATGCTAACCAGAAGGCTAGAGGTTCAAACCCACCAGCCACTCCTCTGAAGGAAGATTGGGCAATCTACTTCCATAGCAATATTGCCTTGGCAACCCAAGGAGGGGTCGCTATGAGTCGGTCTGACTCGAAGGCACATAACAACCACCACTACCACCACAATCAACACATGGAAGCAGCAGTCAAGGAATTAGATATCTCATTGTCCTGGGAAAGTCTGCTGCAAGGGGTCTCTTGTTAAAGAGCAAAAATATCACTTTGAAGATGAATTTGAGGCTAATTTAAGCTATAGTATTTTTAGTCACCTCATATGCATGTGGAACTGGCCAACAAATAAAGGAGATCAAAGTAGAATTGATCCATTTGATTTGTTGCTTGTGAAGAATACTGAAAATACCATGGACTGCTAGAGGAACAAAAAATCTGTGTTGGAAGAAGTAGAGCTGGAATTCTTAGAAGTGAGAATGGTCAGACTTCATCTCAATATTTTAGTCATGTTTCAGGAAGATCCGGTCCCTGGAGAAGCACATCATGCTCGGTTAAGTAAAAGGTCATTGGAAAAGGGAAACGTTCTCAACAAGCAGGGTTGGCACAGTGGCTACGATGATTGGTTAAAGCATAACAAAGACTGTGAGGATGGAGCGGGATTGGGCATCATTTTGTTCTGTTGTACAGAGTGTC
>NW_006922071.1:1583518-1585173 GCF_000298275.1 Orycteropus afer afer | reverse complement strand
ACCCTAGACTATGGGTAAATGCATAGACAGGTGAGAAGATCAGGTGAGGATAGGTAAACAGGAATATGCCTAAGACCAAGGAGAGATTTGGATGAAGATAGTCTTACACATGTACTTGTGCTGCAAAAATATATACTATAGAAGTAACGGGGGAGGGGGGGGCAAAGTTTGAGTAGCTTCTCAGAGACAACCAAACACTTTGACGGAGAGAGTCACCATGCCTGCAAGCTCAGGACAATAGTCTCAGGGGACATCTTGCTCAATTGGCA
Source organism: Orycteropus afer afer (assembly GCF_000298275.1). Lineage (NCBI taxonomy): Eukaryota > Metazoa > Chordata > Mammalia > Tubulidentata > Orycteropodidae > Orycteropus > Orycteropus afer. The sequence goes on along the minus strand of NW_006922071.1, from coordinate 1,584,904 downwards.
CAACATAGTACATAATAAGGAGCTCTGGTGGCATAATGCCTAAGTCATTTGACTCCTAACCAGAAGGCTAGAGGTTCAAACCCACCAGCCTCTCCTCAGAAGGAAGACTGGACAATCTACTTCCATAGTGATATCGATATCACCTCAGAAACCCAAGGAGGGGTCACTATGAGTCAGAGTTCTACATTCTACTTTAGTGAGTAGCAACTGGGTTCTTAAAAGATATCAAGTGGCAATCCATGATGCAACTATTGGTCTTCCCTCATCTAAAGAAAGGAAGAATGAAGGAAACCAGTCATGTGGAAACAATTAAGTCCAAGGATATGATGGACCTGGGGACCTCAGCTTTCACAACCCTGTGACCAGAGGAAATTTATGGTGCTCAGCGACCAATGCCAACCACTTGGAAAGGGATCAAAATTGGATATACTGGATAGAGTTGGAGGGAAAATGTAGAACAGGATGCAAAAACACAAAATTGACCAGATTTACTGGTTGGATGGAGACTGGTTGAACCACCAAAACTGTGGCCCCAGGTTATCCTTTGGGCTTGGAACTGGACTCACTTCCATAGATTAGCTCTCAGCCAAAGAGTAGAAAGGCCTAGAAGCAGTACACCTACCCCAGGGAGATGTACCCCTCTACCCTAGGAAGATGCACCCCCTAGATCAATGAACCATGAGACATCAAAAGGACAGCATTTGGATAGAGGGAAAGCTGGACAGACAGGAATACATACACAAGAAGGGCATAGGGAAGGGATAGTTACAGGAGGGAGAGTGGAGGAGAGTTTTATGGTTGGGGATTGTAATTGAGGCTGTGAAACCAAATTTTCATGAACTGTTGTGAGTACAATGAATGTGCTTTATAAATTTGCACCCAAATCACAATACAATATTTTAAAAAATTATAAGGAGATAAAATTTATATACATCACATGTCTGTCAATTTCTTGTACTTTTGTGGCTTGTATATTTCTAGCTTGTATATTTCTATGATGCTGGAAGCTATGTCACTGCTATTTCATATACCAGCATGGTCATCCAGGATGGACAGGTTTCTGTGGAACTTCCAGACTAAGATAGCCTAGGAAGAAGGACCTGGAAATATACTTGTAAAAAAAATTGGCAGTGAAAGAAAACCTTATGAATTGCAGTGAACCATGTCTGCTGTAGTGCAGGAAGATAAGCCCCTCATGTTGGCAGCCACTCAAAATACAACCGGGGGAGAGCTGCCTCCTTAAAATATAGTTGAATATTATGACTTTTAGGACATTCATTTGCTGATGTGGCACAATTCAAAATAAGCAGGGACATAAAAACATACTTTAAGCAGAATATGGAATGTACAGAGGATGAGTCAAGGAAAATTTGAGGTCATCAATAA
>NW_006922071.1:1573045-1575708 GCF_000298275.1 Orycteropus afer afer | reverse complement strand
GTAATGTACACCCCACTTTGTGTGTGTCATAGGTAAGAAATTAAATGGGGCAGTTCTGTAACATGCTGATCTGCTCTGACTTCTGGGTATTGTCCTTGTGGCTACAGACTTCCATGCCTGCATTCCACCTGCTATTTTGGCTAAGGGGCACAATGGAAGCCTATGTACTGGTGACCTTCCACCAGCCAGTATGTCCAGGTAGGTAGACTATAAGCTTAGTGCCAGGCATATCCCATTGACACCATAGCTGAGAAGACAAAGATAATGTCATATCCCAGATATTTTATACCTCAGCCTATGTGATAAATTGTAGGCTGGCAGTTCAAACCCACTAGCCATTCCTCAGAAGGAATAGCGCGCAACCTACTTCCATAGCGATACTACTTTAGAAACCCAAGAGAGGTCACTATGAGTCATATCTGACTCCACGGCAGTAAGTATTGTTTTGTTTTGTTTTAACAAATACATATCAGACTTCAGGAGTGGGGAAGGAAAGTACAGTTCTGAGATCTGTAGATGCCAAAAGTGAGAGGAACTGAGAAAACCATAGCCCCCTGGCTTGTCCAGAGGACTGCTTCCCCACAGCTATAAGTTGATAGTGAAATGAAATATCAAACTGCAGTTTTTGTGTTCATGATGTTAAACTTTAGATCTTGAAGATATGACTCATAATCTAGCTGGTCTTACTGATATTCAAATATGTATTTGATGTGTTAAAATTAAACTTAACTTTAAAAATGCTTTTATTTAAAAGGAAATATATTTAAAGGAATGTTTATTAAGTTTAAAAGGAAAACATTTTTTGTTTTTGTATTTGTTTTCTCAACTTTAGTTTGAAACACCAATATCATACCCACCACGAGAGCAATTCTTAAGAAAAAACAACTAAAAATTTCACCAAAATAACAGAACAATGATTTTAATTTATCCACTAAGTGTTCAAAATTGTTTTAAGCAATAATTTTACATCTCTATATTATGAAATTAAAAACTTATAATAAGACTGTCCTACATTTCTTCCTATTTGAGAAACTTTCACATTACAGACGGTATATATAGGTCGTTTTAGAAATGATCAACCTTTAGAACCTGAATCTTTACCATCCCTGAGCCAAGCTAAAACTTGAAACTATGTCATTTGAATTGTTCATGAGAAATATAAGAACATGTACACTATTTTAGTTTTAAAGAACAGAGAAAGATAATTTAAATTTAAGTAGCGAATAAAAGTTACCCCCAAAAGAATAAGATTTTGAAATGTGAACTCTTTATTTACAGTGTAAATTTAATCACATTTATATAGACAATTTTTCCATCAATATAAATTTATTTATCTATTTATTTCTAATTTGGAATTTCAACATTACAAATGATTCCCCTCACATGAGGCTTCTTTTATTTTTGTTTCAACAAATTTTGGACCTCATCCTTCAAAATTGCCAGTCTATGGAATGTTCAGTAGTGTATTAGGAGAAATAAAAAGATTATTCAGAGAAATTACAGACGAGTCTCTAGTCTAGCATTAATGAGATTTCATTGCCTGTCTTTCGGGCCCAGTTTTGTTTAGGCAATTATCAGACTACTTTATTTATAGTACCAATGTGCCTTTTTTTGGCAGTAAGTTCTCAATAAATTACCAAAATAATATCATAGTAGAAGAATACTCCTTACTTTAAATATAGATGCCAACAATTACAAAGGAAAGAAAATAGGTGAAGATTAAACTACACCAAGTATTCTTGGGAAATTGATGGGAAAAATTGAAAGAAACACACATCTGTGAAAGTGCTTAATTTATTCCCACAGTTGAAGCCACACATATCATGAGAAACGTGTTCTTGTTCTTGGTAGGTGCCTCTGGTTGATTCTGACTCAGAGCACCCGTATGTACAGCAGAATGAAACCCTGCCTGGGCCTGCACGATCCTCACAATCATTGATGGGTTTGAGCCCATTGTTGGAGCCATTGGATATCTATCCCTGAGGAGCTCCCTCTTCTTCATTGACCCTTTGCTTCCCTAAGCATGATGTCCTTCTCCAGAATCCGGTCCCTCCTGATCATATGCCCGAGTATGTGGTAGGAAATCTCACCATCCTCAGTTTTAAGGAGCATCGTGGCTGCACTTTTTCCAAGATATATTTGCTTGTTCTGGCAGTCCATGTTATATTCAGTATTTTTCGCCAATCCCATAATTCAAAGGCATAAATCCTTCTTTGGTCTTCCTTATTAATTGTCCAGCTTTCATATGCATATGGGGAAATTAAAATACAATGACTTTGGTCAAGCCTTCATACTCAAAGTGACAACTTTGTCTTTTACCACTTTAAAGAAGTCTTTTGCAGCAGATTTGTCCAATGCAACTGTATTTGATTTCTTGGTTGCTGCTTTCATTGACATTGATTGTAGATGAAAGTAAAAAACAATCCTTGACAACTTCAATATTTTCTCCATTAGTCATAATGCTGCTTATTTGTCCAATTGTGAGGATTTTTGTTTTGTTTTTGTGGGAGTATAATCCATACTGAAGGCTATGGTCTTTGTTTTTCATCAGTAAATGCTTCAAGTCTCTTTGCTCTCAGCAAGTAAGGTTGTGACATCTGCATATCGTAGGTTGTTAATGAGTCTTCCTCTAAACCTGATGTTGTGTTCTTCTACAAATAGTC
>NW_006922071.1:1560401-1572885 GCF_000298275.1 Orycteropus afer afer | reverse complement strand
CCATAATTTATTATGGTACACACAGATGAATGCCTTTGCATAATCAGTAAGACACAGTTATACATCTTTCCGGTATTCCCTTCATCTACATCTCTTGTTCCACATCCTCTTCTGAATTTGACTGAATTTCTCCAGTTCCCTGTTGATGTATTACTAGAATTGTTTTTGAATTATCTACAGCAAAATTTCACTTACATGTGGCATGATGCTTATTGACCTTGTAATAAAAAAGGAGTCATTGAATCTAATTGTCACTAATCACTGGGAAGTACATGGTAGTACTTATATTTAGTAAATCTCCTAAAGCTATATTCAGACTGCCAGAGGGGAGAAAGTGGGGGAGGAACAACTTAAAAACTGGTATAAATATTCAGAGTTTAACAATTAATACTTTTATATAATACAACTATAGAAAAACCCTGGGAAAGCCTAGTCCAATATAACTTCAATACATAGACATGTACATTTGAGCATATAGAAGTTGTTGCTAAAACTTCAGTTTAATTAATGTATAAAATATGAAAACAAAGCCTTAAATTTATAAGATATCATACAATATGTGTTTTTGGTCAAGAATTCTTAGAAAAGTAGTAAATCAAGTTCTGAGTTACTAGAGATTCTTAACTAATAGAAGGTGCTTTGCATATGATACAGGAGTGTCAGGTGAAAAGGAGTCTCTTACAGTGACAGTTGTGACTACAATCAATAAATGTCTAGATTTTAGAATAAATCAAATATATGCAATATTTTTTCTCTCTTTTGTGGAGTTAGCTCATGTTTGGTGATTTAGTACTAATCATTTCTTGTTCTCTTGCATGCAATTCCAGAATCTTATATTTTTTATGTGCATTAAACTTTGATCCCAGGTAATACTATCTATATTACAATAGCTGATTTTCTCTCATGATTGTTCGTATCTTTTTAGTGACACAAAATATTTTCTTTTTGTAATTTTGTAGCTAAAGCATATGCACAGTTGTACCTATATATGCATCATTCTTTAGAACTGTATTTGTGGTGCCAAATATAGGCCTTCTAAAAGATGTTTAGTGTTTGTAGTATGAGGAGGTATGACTTACCTTTGACAAGCCCTGTTCCATGTTAGAATTAGTTGTTTCATGAAGGAATGCAACATTAATTAGCCAATCCATTTCTCATTTACAGGAAGTTCTCTTTAGTAAAAAGGAGACACTTGCACCTCCCACCAAATTTTACTATTTGAAGTGATCACTCTACCAGGACAGCTCTTCTTCTTCCAGCTATCCATGTTGCTTACTGTCTTTTCTGTATGTGTTGCTCACTTACTTTCTAATTGAGCTTGTATTTTCCTCTTCTTCTTTCATTGCACCTGCCCATGCCTTTTTGTTTGCCTTATGTTTCTGACTTTTTTTTTTTTAATAATCCCTTAGACCCTTAAACTATAAACTAGTGGAGGATTAACTGCAAATGTTGTGTGATAGATACATTTACAATAACAACAACAACAACAGCAAAAGAATAGATGCTGAGGCTGCTTATGTGCAGCTGAACATTTTATCGGTTTTTGTCTCTTGATTTTGAGGTTTGGGGTCATGGTCTCATGGAACATCCCAGATAACTGACCTTTGAATAGTGCCTGGCTACAATTGCTGAACATTTTGATCAAAGATTCCACAGAAGAATCCTGATAAAAAAGTAGGAAAGTGCAAAACAGAATTTCAGTTCTCATGGATTCTGGACTTTCTGGAGGCATGAAGGGGGGATGAACCCTTGAAACTGTGGCCTTGAGATAATTTTTAAACCTTGATCTATAAATATCCCCTGAACTCTTCTTAGAAATAAGCAATAGTTTAGTTTAAGTAGTAAAATGGTTCTGCCTTTGGCATTATTGTGAGATGCCTTTAGGTCAGTTCCAACCCTTGGTGATCCTGAGACAACAGAATGGGATATTGCCCAATCCGGAGCCATCCTCACAACCCTTGCTATGCTTGAGCCCATTGTTGTAGCCATGGTGTCAATCCATCTCATTGAGGGTCTTTGTTTTTTTCTCTGACCCTCCATTTTACCAAATATAATATCCTTCTCTATGGACTGGTCACTTCTAACATTATGAACAAAGTAGGTGAGAGGAAGTCTGGCCATTCTTGCTTCTGATAAGCATTCCCACTGCACTTCTTCCAGGACAGGTTTGTTCATTCTTCTGGCAGCCCATGTTTTTCAGTATTCTTCGCCAAAACCACAGTCCAAAGGCATCAATTCTTGCCCTGTCTTCCTTATTCCTTGTACAGCTTTCACATGCATATGAGGAAATGAAAAATATTATGGCTTGGGTTAGGTTTACCTTAGCCTAAAATGTGCCGTCTCTGTTATTCAAAGATGTCTGTGGCAGCACATTTGCCAATTGCAATATGACATCTGATTTCTTGACTGCTGTTTCCAAGAATGTTGACTATGGATCCAAGTAAAATGAAATCTTTGACATCTTCCATCTTTTCTCCATTTATGATTATGTTACTTATTAGTCCAGTTGTGAAGATTTTTTTGTCTTCTTTATGTTGAGGTATAATCCATAACAAAGGCTGTAGTCTTTGATCATCATCAGTAAATGCTTCAAATCATCTTCACTTTCAGCAAGCAGGGTTTTGTCATCTGCATATCACAAGTTGTTAATGAATCTTCTTCCAATTTTACTTTGTGCTTCAGATAGTCCTGCTTCTTGTATTATTTGCCCAGCATATAGACTGAACAAGTATGGTGAAATGATGTAGGCCTGACACAAGCCCTTCCTGATTTTAAACCATGCAGTATGCCCTTGTGCTGTTCGAAAGACTTCCTCTTTGTCTGTATACAGATTCCTCATGAACACAACTAAGTGTTATAGAATTCCCAACCTTTGCAAAGTTATCTATAATTTATTATGATCCACACAGTCGAATGCTTAGCAGAGTCAATAAAAGACAAGTAAACATCTTTCTGGTATTCTTTGCTTTCAGTCAAGATCCATCTGACATCAGCGATGTCCCTCATTCCACATCCTTTCTGAATCCAGACTTCTGGAAGTCTCCTGTCAGTGTATTGCTGCAACCTTCTTTGAACTATCTTCAGGAAAATTTTACTTGCATGTGGTATTAATGATACTATTTGATAATTTCCACATTGTGTTGGATCACCTTTCTTTGGAATACAAATAAATATGGATTTCGTCCAGTTGATTGGCCAGGTATCCGTCTTCCAGATTTCATGGCATAAATGAGTGAGCACCTCCAGCACTTCATCCTTTTGTTGTAATAACTCAGTAGTTGTTCTATCATTTCCTGGAGTTTTGCTTTTCACCAGTTCCTTCAGTGCAGCTTGGACTTCTTCCTTCAATACCATTGTTTTTTGTCACATGCTACATCCTGAAATGTTTGAACATTGACCAATTATTTTTTGTACAGTGACTCTGTGTATTCCTTCCAACTTATTTTGATGTTCCTGCATCATTCAATATTTTGCATGTAGAATTCTTCAATACTGCAATTCACAGCTTTAGTTTTTCCTTTAGCTCTCTCACCTGGAGAAATGCTGAGTGTGTTCCTCCCTTTTGTGGCTCTAATTCTAGGTCTTTCCACATTTAATTATAATATGTTACTTTGTCTTGAGCTGCCCTTTGAAATCTGTTCGGGTCTTTTATTTCATCATTTCTTCTAGGCACTTTAGTTGCTCTCCTTTCAAGAGCAAGTTTCAGAATCTCTTTTGATGTCCATTTTTGTCTTTCTGTCTTTCTAATGACCTTTGCTTTATTCATTTATGATGTTCTTGATGTTATTCCAAAACTCATCTGTTTTCAGTCATTGGTGTTCAATGCATCAAATCTTTTATTTAGATAGTCTCCAAATCAAAGTGCAGTATGCACAAGGTCATATTTAGGCTCTTGTGGACTTATTTTAATTGTTTTCAGCTTGTATTTGAACTTGCATATGAGCAGTTGATGGTCTGTTCCAGTCAGCACACGGACTTATTTTAACTGATGCTGTTGAGCTTCTCTATTGCTTCTTTCCACAAGTGTAGTCCATTTGTTATCTGCATATTCCATCTGATGAGGTCCACGTGTGTAGTCACTGTTTATGTTGTTGATAAAAAGTATTTACAACGAATAAGTCATTAGTCTTGCAAAATTCCATCATGAGATAACTGGAGTCATTTCTATCACCAAGGCAATATTTTCCCAACTAATGATGATTCTTCTTTGTTTCCAACATTCTTATTTCAATTACCAGTAATTATCAATACATTTTGATTGCATGTTTGGTGAATTTCAGACTGCTGATTTTGGTGAAAATCTTCAATTTCTTCATCTTGTACTTTGGTGGTTGGTGTGTAAATTTAAATAGTATTAGTGATATCTAGCCTTCCTTGTAGGCATATGGGTATTATCCTTTCATTGACAGCATTGTGCTTCACTATCTACCTTGAAATGTTCTTTTTGATAATGAATTCAATGCCATTCTTCTTCAATTTTTCATTCCTGCCATATCAGATCATATGATTTTCTGATTCAAAATGGCTGACATCAGTCCATTTCAGCTCACTAATGCCTAAGACATCAATCTTTATGTGTTCCATTCATTTTTGACAACTTCTAATTTTCCTTAAGCTTAGTGCTCTTTAAAGAATTGTTGAATGGGATCAAATTTATGACAGCAACTTGAAAGATTGGTAGGAACTTTATTAAGAAGTGATAAGTATTAATGAGGGAAGAATGACTCATAAAGGAGGTTGAGAAAGGTTGCACAATTTGAATAAATTAGAAAAAGAAAAATAAATGCAATATTTTGACATCCAAAATGGATGTCAGAAGAGACTCCAAAACTTGCTCTTGAATGGAGAATTGCCGAAGTGAATGGAAAAAATTATGAAATTAGAGAGCTGAGCAGAAGATTTGAAAGGGCAGCTCAAGAAGACAAAGTAAAGTATTATAATGAAATGTTCTAAGATCTAGAATTAAAAATCCAAAAGGGAAGAACACACTTGCCATTTCTCAAGCTGAAAGAACTGAATGACTATTCAAGCCTTGCTCTCATTTGTTGAAGGATTCTCTGGGGTAAATATTGAACGATTCATTAAGCATCAAAAGAAGACAAAAGAGTATACAAAGTTATTTTTCCAAAAGGAAATGGATGACATTAAATCAATTCATAACATAGGATATAACCAAAAACCAATGGTATTGGAGGAAGTTCAAGCTGCAATAAAGGAATTGTTAAAAAACAAGACACCAGGAACTGATCCATTGAGATGTTTCAACAAATGCATGCACCACTGAAATTGTTTCTTCATCTATGCCAGGAAGTACCTGGCCAACCAATTGGAAGAGATTGATATTTGTGGCCATTGCAAAGAAATGTGATCCAAGAGAATGTGAAAACTGGTAGCATAGTGCCTAAGGCGCTTGACTGCTAACCAGAAGGCTGGCGGTTCAAACCCACCAGCCACTCCTTGGAAGGAAGGTTGGGCAATCCTACTTCCGTAGTGATACTGCCTCGGAAACCCAAGGAGGGGTCGCTATGAGTCAGGGCCGACTCGACGACACATAACAACAACAACAACAACATCATTAATATCACATGCAAGTAAATTTTTTCTGAAGATAATTAAAAAAATGGTTGTAGGAGTAAGGCAAGTTGGATTCAGTAGAGGATGTGGAATGAGGGATATCATTGCTGATGTCAGATGTGACTTGACTGAAAGCAACAAATAACAAAAAGATGTTTACCAGTGTTTTATTGACTATCCAAAGGCATTCCACTTTGTGGATCACAACAAATTATGGATAATGTGAATTCTAGAACACCTAATTGTGCTCATCTAGAACCTATGCATAGTCTAAGAGGGAGTCATTTGAAACAGAACAAGGGGATACTACATGTTTTAAAATCAGAAAAGTTCTACATCAGGATTATATCCTTTCACAATACTTATTCAGTCAGTATGCTGAACAAATAACCTGAGAAACTGAACTATACAAAGAAGAATTAAATGAAGAAGAATCCCCCTCTAGAATGAAGGGCTGTGAAGAAGAATACAGAATCAGGATTGGAGGAAGACACATTAACAAACTGCAATTTGTGGATGACACAGCCTTGCTTGCTCAGAGGGATGAGGACTTGAAGCACTTACTGGTGAAGATCAAAAACTACAGTCTTCAGAATGGATTAGACTTAAAAAAAAAAAAAAAAATCCTTGCAACTGGCCCAATAAACAGTGTTGCAAATAATGGAGAAAAGATCTAAGTTGCCAGTGATTTCATTTTACTTTGGTCCACAATCAACACCCATGAAAGTGGCAGTCAAGAAATCAAACTACATATAGCACTGGGTAAATCTGCCACAGAAAACTGTTTAAAGTGTTAAGGAGCAAAGTTGTCACTTTGAAGACTAATGTGAGCCTGACCCAAGCTATACTATTTTCAATAGCCTCATATGCTTGTAGGAGCTCTGGTGGTGCAGTGTGTAAGGCATTTGACTGCTAACCAGATGGCTGGCAATTCAAACCCACCAGTTACTGAGCAAACTACTTCGGAGAGATACTGCCTCAGAAACCCAAGGAGGAGTTGCTATGAGTCAGATCTGACTTGACAGCAGTGAGTATGTTGGTTTTGATTTGGTTCATATGCATGTGAAAGTTGGACAATAAATAAGGAAGACCCCAGAAGAATCCATGTATTTGAATTGTGGTGTTGATGAAGAATATTGAAATATAATGAAGTACTAGAAGAATAACACAAATCTGTCTTAGAAGAAGAACAGCTGGAAAGCTCCTTAGAAGTAAGAATGTCTAGACTTGGTCTCATCTACTTTGTTGTTTTGTTTTGTTTTTGTTTTTAATTTTTATTGTGATTTAGGTGAAAGTTTACAGAGCAAATTCATTTTCCATGCAGCAGTTTAAACACATTTTGTCTCATGACATTGAGTGCAATTTCCCACAATGTAACAGCTCTCTTAACACGTCCTCTCCATAGTTATCTCTTCCCTGTGTCCTTCTCTCCCATGTACTCCAACCACCACCCCCTAGCTCTATCCCTGTGCATACATTACTCTTTTGTTCTTTTGTGATCTATTGCTCCAAGTAGTGTATCTACCTGATGCAAATATTCAGTCCATATATCTGTCTGTTATTTGGCTGGAAGTCACAGGATTGAGTTTAATTCCAGACCAGAAGGATAGCTGCTTTCTGGGGTCTCACCAGGTTCTGTTAGACAAGAAAAAAACTTTTTTTTTTAAATGATTTTTTTGTTTTATTTTTTTTCGCATTGCCACTCCACAGAAGGAAGGTTGGGCAATCTACTTCCATAGTGATAACACCTTGGAAACCCAAGGAGGGGTCACTATGAGTTGGATCCAACTCCATGGCAGTGAGTTTGGTTTGGATTTTTGGTTCTCCCACACTGATCCTCCTCCAAGTGGTTGACACTGGTAGCCAGGCACTCTCTAGTTCTTCTGGTCTCATGAACTTATAGGCTGAGGATCTCATGGTCTACCAGTCCTTTGAACCAATTGTTTCTATGTGTCTTTGGTTTTATTCACTTCTCTTTGCTCTTGACCAGGAGAGACCCATTGTTGTATCCAGATGGCTGCTGGCAAGCTGTTAAGCTCCCAGTCACTGCTCACCAAACTAGGATGTGGAACATTGTTTTTGTGTAGTATGGTATGTCAATTGAGCTTGATGTCCCCTGTGACCATGGTCCTGAGCCACAAGTCCAACTACTCTCTCCCTCCAGGTAGCTGGCTGTGCCAAGAAGTCACCACAAGTTTGTCCCTCATCAGCTCTACTTTGTACCTGCATATTCTTGCAGCACATACAAATATGCCTGTAGATATTATCTGCCAACCTTATACATGGTCATGGGCACTTTACATCCTGCCTAGACCTACCTGATTGTTTAGCCTTCCCACCCATCTCTCCACCCATAGATCCATCTTTGCCATCACTGACAACATGATACTGTATTTGCAAAAGGGTTCATGTTTGTTGTTCATGTACCTCTCTATGTTTCCTCTTCCTAAATGCCACCATGTTGATCACACACATTGGGAATTTCCTTCCATATATAAACCTTTCCTTGACTTTTCACAATAGCAGACTACGACAAAATTTGTTCTTCTGTGATTGACTTATTTCACTCAATATAATGTACTTTCATCATGTCAGAAGCAATCAGAGAAGGATGTCATGCTTGGCAAAGTAGAGGGTCAGTGAAAAGGGGGAAGACCCTCAACAAGGTGCATTGACACAGTGGATAAAGTGGTGGACTTAAACATGGGAAAGACAGATGGTGCAGGGCCAGGCGATGTTTCATTCCATGGTGCGTATGGACACTGTGAGTTGGACCTAGCTCAATACCAACTAACAATATGTATTGGTTGTTATCACTCTTATTGTTGTTAACTACCGTTGAGTCAGACCTGACTCATAGTGACCCCTTCTTGGGTTTCCAAGGTGGTATTGCTACAGAAGTAGATTTCCCAACCTTCCTTCTGGTGGCTGGGAGTTTGAACCACCAGGCTTCTGGTTAGCAGTCAAGTGCCTTAAGTGCTATGCTACCACTCTGATTCATGGCATTCCCATGTGCAACAGAAGGAAATGTCATCTGATCCTGCTCCATCTTCATAATAGTTGGTATGTTTGAGCCCATAGTTTTAGTATTTACCGGAGCTAATCTTCAAGCACCGTATTAGACAATATTCTGTTGTGGTCCGTGGTGTTTTCATTGGCTACATTTCAGAAGTAGATTGTCGGCACTTTCTTCCTAGTGTTTTTGTCCGGAAGCTCCATGGAAACCTGCCTATCATGGACAATCCTGCTGCTATTTGAAACACTAGTAAAATAGCTTTCAGTAACACAGCAACACCCATGATACCACAGTGGTGGTGCACGTGGACTTATGTAATATACTTGCTGCTTATTTACTATCTCCCTCCTTAGAGGCAGGGCTCTGTGTCTGTATTCCCAAGTCTTTAAAAAAACACTTAAACCATACTACGTTAAGCTCTTGACTATTAAATTATGCTCATTAAGTATTTTTTAAAGGAAAATATCAGAGTCAATATGTATTTTTTAAAAATCTGCTACTAGATGTAAGAAAATATTCTTTCATGACCTTCAATCCTTAGTTTGAGTCATATCTCCCTTGAAATATCCTTTCATCATATGAAGTCTCATGTTACAATATTAACAAAAATATGCCTTTAGAAATTTGTCCCTTGCATTCATCATTTTTATTTGCCAGTACCCTATTCAAACAACAAAGAAAACCCTCCATAGCCCTTTTTTCCTTGTTTCTGTTTTATTTTTTCTTCGCATGTTCAGCCATTCCTCTTTACTGTGAATGACTGCTTGCTATTAAATAATCCCACAGCATCAACTTATAGTCTCAGAGTTGCCCTCAAATTCTTTATAAAAGTAAAAGCACAGTTTAAAGACACAACTTTTGTTTATGACGCAGGGTATTCACACCTATGATGGATCACTCTCTTTGCCATTTGATTTCCTCAATTGTGCAATTTATGACAGATTTTTAGGGCCACTGTCCATTACAAATGGCAGGTTTTAATAACTCCATCATCCTCATAAGCTTAATGAGTAAATGGCTGAGATTTCAGCCCCTTGGTGGGGAAGTGTGTTGGATTGGAGTCTCTGACAACCAGCTCACTGTTGCTATAATTAATAATGAAATGTTACATCTCTTGCTTTTTATGTGGAGACAGGGGAAGTGACAGGGATTATGGAGAGAAATAAATTTACATTGTAGCTTTATAAAGCAACCATAGTTTTAGGAGTTCAATACATGAAAAATTACTATGAGATGACAGTTTCCCAAGAAAGTAGTTATAAAAATATTTAAAGCTCTAGGCTGAAAAATCAGGACGTTATAAGAATGAAGAGAAAAGACACTTTCTTTTATCCTGTCCTTCTTTTCCTGCTGCTTATTTTTTTTTATTATTCTATCCAGATGCTTATAAAAAGATCAAAGATCTATCTAACTCGTCTCCCTGAGTGAATCTATTTCAGTCAATGTCACGACCCACTCACTTTCCAACAGTGACAAGAGTTCCTTTTGTACTCTCTTTCTCAGCTCTTCTGATAGATTACTCACACTCTCCATCTGAGAAAATATTTTATTGCAAAAATGAGGAGCTGTAGGGTTCCCCAAGTACATCTTGCCAAGAAGCTAATCCCATCGACTATTACTCTTATTTACAACAGGCTGTTGTTTTTGCTGTTGTTACATGCCATCAAGTCAGACCTGACTCATAGCAACCCTTCCTTGGGTTTCCGAAGGAGTACCACTGTAGAAGTCAATTGTCCAACCTTCTTCCTTCCAAGGAGTGGCTGGTGGGTTTGTACTGCCAGCCTTCTGGTTAGCAGTCAAGTGCCTTAGGCACTACACTACCAGAGGTCCCTTTACAGCCGGCTAAGATGCCACTCCTCCAGAATGTTTTACAATTATAAGCTTACTCCCTCCAAACAAGTGAATCAGAAGCCTCACGCTCCATGGCTGTTTAGAGGTGATGTTCAGGGTTTGGTCAGCTTTAAATTCATGAAACCTGAAGGTGGCACAATGTCATATGGTCACACCACATCAGTGAATAATAAAAAAAACACTTGCTAATTCTCAAAATGGGAAAAAAGATGATCTGAATTAAGAATCTCAGGTAAATTAATCCTATATAATCATTGTTATATGTACTTAGTTACACCTTCTCTATTTTCCTAACGCAAGTTGTCACATCATCCGCATTGCTATTCAGTATATGATTGCCCTTCATCTTCAACCATTTCAAATCTCATTTCAAATCTATCTGGAAATCTTACCTATAGAAAAGAATAGTCAAAAATGAAGTTAATTGTCTATTTAGAAAATTAAACTTATTTTATACTGAATTAATGTAACCTGACTGATTACATAAAAACTATCATGCTTTATTTTATTTATTAATTCTATAATGTTTCCAAAGTTGTAATCTTTATGGAAGCAGACAGGCTCATCTTTGTCTCAGGGAGTAGCTTGTGGGTTTGAATAGCTGAACTTTCAGTTAACAGTCAAGAGCTTAACCATCACACCACTTGTTCTTGTTGTTGTTATGTGCCATCGAGTCAGACCCGACTCATAGCGACCCCTCCTTGGGTTTCCAAGGCAGTATCACTACGGAAGTAGATTGCCCCATCTTTCTTGCAAGGAGTGGCTGGTGGGTTTGAACTGCCAGCCTTCTGGTTAGCAGTCAAGTGGCTTAGCCATTATGCTACAAGAGCTCCCATTGCACCACTAGGGCTTCTGTAATTTCACAATTAACAAAAGTATAATTTGTGTGTGTGTGTGTGTATACACATATATTTATACATAAACTCACATGATGAAAATAATTTAATAATTTTAGGAATTCAAATCAGATTGCCTGATTCATATTCAAGATGACTTGTAAGTGAATTAATAATACAGGAATCACTCTTGTCCAATCATGAGATTTATTTATTGCTTTTTACTATTAGATTAGAAGTTCAAAATCTAGTTTAAAACTAGATTAAATTTAATAACTAAAAATGCTTAATTTGGTGTAAATTGTAAATAGGCTTCTGTATTTATCATCGCTGCCTCATGGGTTCAATTTATCATTACTAGTTTCTAAACTGCCAGCATACTACAATTTTTGCATAGAGTTCTCAATTGGATTTAAGGCAGTGTATGAACTACAAGTTGAAATGGATGGATGGGTATGTGATTTTGCTAATGATCACTCTGTGCTTTCTGACAAAAGACAAATTTGCCAAGTTAAATGATCAAAGGTACCCAATAAAATTCTCCTTTTGAAGACACAGATACCTTCTAGGTATAAGATACTAGTTAAAATAAAGGTTATCCTCCAGGAATTCTTGTAGCAAAATTCATTTTACTCAATTCTTTTATAAGGACAATTAAGAATATTTCACTGATTATATAAAATAATATTATTTTATATATTACCAGCTTTGATATCTTTACATTAATTTTAGTTTATATGTTTGATATATTCATAAAAATATTTGAATGAATGAAATCACCCAGGTTATCAATTTCTAAAATGACCTAAAATGCTTTCTGAAAATAAAATATAGTTTTAGAATGAAATATACTACAGTTGTATATAAAGCACGCCCGATCAAAACTAAAATCATGGACTAAAACATGGACGGGTAACACGAAGAAGTTAAGGAATTGCTCCTTGGAATTTTAAACCATTAATTGGTGGAAGGAGGATTGTACCTGGATTGCATAGCCAGATTGGATAACAAATATGTCACCTGAGTATCTGCCGTTCTCTCCCTCCTTCAATGGCTTTTTTTAAAAACATTTATTTGGAAGGAAAGAGGTTTTACCTAGATTAGCCCCTGTCTTTTTGTTGTCCTTGTACTTCACTAAAACTAACAGTCCCAAATTCGGAATTTTCTCTCTTTAGCATCAAGTTTGGCACTTTTTTTTTTTTTTTTT
>NW_006922071.1:1557998-1559856 GCF_000298275.1 Orycteropus afer afer | reverse complement strand
AGTAGCCAGGCACCATCTAGTTCTTCTGGTCTCATAGTCATATAAGCTGCAGATTGGATGGTGTACCAGTTGCTAGGACTAATTGTTTCCATGAATTTTTGGTTTTCTTCATTCTTCTTGGCTCTGGATGAGGAGAGACCCATCGCTGCATCTAGATGGCAGCTTGCATGCTTTTAAGATCCTACTCGCTACTTGCCATGGTATTAGGTTGAACAATGTTTTGTGTAGTATGTTATGCCAGTTGAGCTTGATGTGCTCTGCATCTATAGTCTGAAGCCCACAGGTTCAACTACTCGGTCCCTCTGGTTAGCTGGCTGTGACCAAGCAGTGACTACAACCTTTCCCCTTGTCAGCTCTGCTATTTTTCTGGGAATTCAGATCATACACATAAAATTTTAGGACCATTGTCTGCCAATCCTATACCTGTTCTTGGGTACACTCCCCACTTCATAGACATACCTCTATCCATCCATATACCCATGTTTGCCTTCACTGACCACATCGTACTATATGTGCAAAAGGATTCATCTTTGTGGTTGTCTGTACTTCTCACATACCTCTCTATGTCTTTGTCTTCCTCAACACCACTAAATTGATCACTGACATTTGGCACATTGCCCTTCTCTTCATCAAAATCAAAACTTATCTCTATCTATCTAACAGTATTCCCGACCCTCCCCTACCATCCCTGGTAACCAACAACAACAAAAAAATATGTCCTTGTATAGATAAATGTTTCCTCAACTCTTAAAATAATGGACTAATACAATATTTGTCCTTTTGTGATTGACTTATTTCACTCAGCATAATGTCCTCCATGTTCATCCATGTTATGTGGTTTTTGCAGATTCTACATTATTCTTTAGGGTTGCATAGTACTCTATTGTGTATATGTACCATAGTTTGGATATCCATTCCTCAGTTGATGGACAACTAGGTTGTTTCCATCTTTTGACTATTGTACGTAGTGCTGCAATGAACATGGGTGTGCATATGTCTGTTCTTGTCATGGCTCTCATTTCTTTAGGATATATACCTAATAATGGAATAGCTGGGTCAAATGGTATTTCTAGTTCAAACTTTTGAAGGAATCGCCATACTGCTTTCCACAATAGATGTACCATTTTACAGTCCCACCAGCAGTGTATGAGCATCCCAATCTCTCTACATCTTCGCCAGCATTTGTTATTTTCTGTCTCATTGAACTTTGCTAGTAGTGCTGGAGCAAGATGTTATCTCATTGTTGCTTTGATTTTCATCTCTCTAATAGCTAATGATCGTGAGCATTTCTTCATATGTTTGTTGGTCACTTGAATATCGTCCTTGGTGAAGTGTCTATTCATGACTTCTGCCCATTTTTAATTGGATTATTTGTCTTTTTGTTATTGAGGTGTTGGATTTTTCCATAAATTCTAGAGATAAGTCCCTTGTCAGATGTCATTACCAATTTTTTTTTTTCCCCAATCTGTATGTTCTCTTTTGACTCTTTTGGAGAAATCTTTGGAAGCACACAAAAATTTAATTTTTAGAAGGTCCCAATCATCTGGTTTCTCTTCTGTTGTTTGTGCATTTTGAGTTATGCTTGAGAGTCTATTTATGCAATATATTAGGGCCCCTAAATTTGCCCACAGTTTTTCCTTGAGGAACTTTATACTTTTGGGTTTCACATTTAAGGCTTTGATCCATCTGGAGTTCATTTTTGTGTATGATGTGAGGTACAAATCTAGTTTCATTTTTCTGTAAATGGATCTCTAGTTTTGCCCGCACCATTTATTAAACAAACATTCTCTTCCCAGTTTTATGGATATTGGCACTTTGTCAAAGATCAGCTGACCATAGTTTGATGGATCTATTTCTG
>NW_006922071.1:1541265-1544433 GCF_000298275.1 Orycteropus afer afer | reverse complement strand
AAAAATTAAAAAAAAAAAAAAATGGCAGAAGACAGGGCAGTACACCCAGGTGTCATCCAAGCACACAGACTGGGATGGAGTTCCTGCGGGCCGTGAAAGTGGATGGGAGTGGGGGGTGGCTGCATCTCCGTTCACCAAGTGGGTGTGGGGTATAAGAATAACAAGAGGAATGTTGCACCTTTTCAGTCATTTAGGTCCAGAGAGTTCTTGGGGTTACTGCAGAACAGAACTTCTCCTTAAGCCCCTGGAATCTGGTAGAGCTTTGTCTCTTTAGGTTGTGTCTAGCTGCTGGTTACATGTTGATTTCTTTTGTCTTGGATTTATGGCTTAATATTTTTAAAAGGTGAAGCTGGTTTATTTTATTTTTTATTGATTCAGGTATGTTGGGTCACTCTGCTGTTTTCTTTGTGATGGTGGAATCACTGTGTGGAATGTGGATATGTGTTTCTGTTTGTTGTAAAGAGGGTTTAGGGTTTGAAGCAGGAGGTTTTATGGTAATTGGCTGACTATGGTTTCTTCTATTGAATGAGTGAAGTTATTGGTGGAAAAGGTGGGAGTAGAAGAAGGAAAGCTTGGTGTTGCTAGGGTCAGTTTCTAGGGCTTTGTGTAGGCTATCACTGATGATGCAGCTATTCACAAGACCATGGCTCAATCTCAGGAAAGATTCCCATTGTCAGGGAGTCACCAATTTCTGCCAGGCTCAGGCACACTCAAAGGCCCCGCCTCCAAGGCCCCTTGGCACCAAAAAAGCCAATCCAAGACAAATTCCTGGGACCACATTCAGTCATGGCTTCCTCTCTCTCTCCCCGCCCTGTTTGTCCCAGTGCTGGCACAATCTCGCTAGACCACTAATGGCTCGGGAGTTTTTCTGTGATACCTCCCACCTGTGGCACCAAAGATGCACTCGATTTCAGCTGTATTGGAGTTGGGGGAGTACCTGCCAGCAAACTAAAGTCCCGATATCAGTGACAATGACAATCACAATTTCTCCCAGGCTGACCCGAGCCCACTGAGGGACCCACTGAGAGGGGAGCGAGCTTGCCTTCCTGGTGCAACAGTGAGCTCTCTGCCTGGGTCTCGGCTGCTATGTGCACCCGTTTGGATTTTAGGAGACCCAAATTACTGATAAAATCAGGTGCTGGAGGCAGATCCTTGGGGCTATTTGCTGGAATATTGGAGTGGTCGCTGGTTTGTTGATATAGGGTGTCTTCTTTCTTGTCTCACAGGGATCTCAGGTGGCTGCCCTCACCCGCCAGTCAGTAACTGCCCCAGGGAAGTTTCCAATGGCCTCTCTTGGCTGCCCATCTTTCCTATGCCAGGTTGTTCTTTCTTAAATAATCTCCATGTACCTTTCCTCTGATTCCTCTCTTCTGTGTTTAGTGCACTCTGATTCAGTGAGCTTCTCCTAGTACCAAAATCCTTAATTCAAACTGCTGTACCTAGTTTTTTAAGCACTTAAATGCTAGAGGGAAATAGCATGGTGCTTAGTGACAAGACTTCATTTTGAATCTCTAGTTTGGCACTTCTTAACTATTACTTGTCTAAGCAACAATTGTCTGCCCCTTCCATCTTTCTAAATTTCTTCATGCAGCTGTAAAAAAAAAAAAAAAAAAATACCAAAAGAAGCTGGGTTTAATAAGCAGAGACACATTTTCTCATGGTCTAAGAGACTGGAAATCTGAATTTAGGTCATTAGCTCTAGAAGTCTCTCTCTCTGGGAAGAAATCCTTCTGTCATCTCCTTACATGGCCATCCTTGGAGATCGTGGGTTTATAGACAGCTCATCCTTTCTGGTCTTCAGAAAGTGCCTGCTTTCTTCTGTACCTAATCTACTTGTTTGCATCTCAAAACTGATTGGGTTAAGGCAGATTCTACACTGTTATGACAGCATTAGCATAGAAAGAAAAAAAATTCTCAGATGTGATTTTGTTCACAGGCATACAACATATTCTGGGGTATACATTCAATCCATAACTCTTCCTGTTGTTCTGAGTAACTTTGTTATTTTCTGCTCCCTTTATTAAGCTCCATATCTCTTGCATAAAACTGAGGTGTTTCAAATTTTGTGTGATTTTTATGATAAGTAAAGGGAAATAAAACCAAGTAACAACAACAACAACAAAGCAACAGCTTAAAATTGTGGGTATTTTATATAACTATTGTAGATCTCTAATGGAAATGAAAAACATTACAAACCTATTAGGTCAGTTGCCTCCTGGCTGTATGGTAATTCATAGGCTTGGCTTTTTGCTTGGGAGTATTCCCCCAACTCTATGCTCTCTTCCACTTTCAAAAAGTTCATCTTTGCCCTTTCAAAGATCTTTCCTCATTCACTCCTTCTTACCAAACAGCAAAACCCCAAACACCAAGCCTGTTGTGGTTGAGTCATTTCCACCTAACAGAGATCCCATGTGGTACAGAGTAGAACGGCACCCTGTAGGGTTCTCAAAGCTGTAACTTTTGGAAAGATCACTGGTCCTTTCTTCTGAGGCCCTTCTGGGTGGGTTCACATTGACAATCATTCATTAGTAGTCAAGTAGTTAAACATCTGTGCTACCTAAGGTTTACAAACGCACACATACACACACACACTCACAATACCTGTTTATTTCTCCATGTTTGAATTAATCAGTTTAGCACAGCACCACAGAGGCTTGAAGTCATCAGTCCAAAGGGATTTTGGTAGCTCCAATCAAGATCTTTAACATCTCCTTTTGACTGGGAAAATATGACCTTCAGATTTTGATGGCCATTTTTGTATAGAAGGAGAGAATATAGGAAAATGTACATATCTCAAAGGAGAAACATATATGTGCATTTGCACTCATGTGTGTGTGTTTATATTTACATTTATATTTGTGTAATTCATTGCTGTTGAGTTGATTCTAACTTGTAGTGACCCTATATAACAGAGTAGAGCCAGAGAGATTGAGATGGTGGTCAAACTTCTAAATATTAAATTTTTATGTGCTTTCAAAGACTTCTCCAAAAGAGTCAAAAGAGAACCTACAGATTGGGAAAAAATATTTGGTAATAACGTATCTGACAAGGAACTTATCTCTAGAATTTATAGAACACTCCAATACCTCAATAACAAAAAGACAAACAATCCAATTAAAAAATGGGCAGAAGACATGAATAGACACTTCACCAAGGAGGATATTCAAG